>NW_026057580.1:79958007-80087801 GCF_023721935.1 Panthera uncia | reverse complement strand
GATGAAATTAAATATTTGGGTGCATAGTCAGGCGGAAAGGGAAGAGTGTTGTTGAATGTTGAGGGAGATAAAAGTCAGGGGAAGGAGTATTTTCATAAAAGAAATTGGCAGGATATTCTGAGCAGGGTATAATTAAATTGTTGTGTCTTTTATAATTCCATTAATTCCACTGCTGCCAAATCACCTATAGAATAGAGACAATAGTGCTTGAAGATATGCAGAATCTTCAATTTGATGTTTTAAGTGAATTCACCATGAATAAAGTAAGCCCCATAATGACAGCTTAAAGGTCTAATTCATAAAAATGTTATTAAAGTACATTATTTATACCTGCTTTTTTGTGGACTTCTGCTTTTATTCATGACTCTCTCAGTGTATGGCCATAATCACAGGCAGAGTGTAAATGGAAGTATTAATTCAATTTGAACTAAGGCAAGAATACTGTATCACCACAATAAAATTCCAGTTATATTAATTTAAAGGGCAGAATTTATTGCACAAGAGTATTCTCTTTAAAAAAAAATGAAAAGAGTGTCTTCCATCTTATGACCTCAAATATCTACTTTCATTCTGAAGTTCAATGTAAGATTGACTAATTGGCAAGAACTTTTAAATGAAATATTTATTCATCTATATTATGAAACGGAGAGATTTGGATACTGAGTTGTGATCTTATTGTGACTACAGTCTTGCTATTTGATATGGGCTAAGAAGTATTTACAAGTAATCTGTATTTTAATTAATCCATATTCTGGCACAAATGTTTAGCAAATGCCAATTCAATTGTCTGGCATATGCATTTATTTAGATAACATGGAAAATACCCTGCTATGTAAAATTTCTCCCAGACAAGCTGAAAGTAATAATACTTAAGTCAAAAGTATCTTTATTCAGAATTTTAAACATGATTTGCATATTTAATATGTATAAACCTTTAGGAAAAGGCAAAGTGGAATTCAAGTGGTTTATTTCTAACTCTGGAACTATCAGAATTGGACTTGTTGACTCTCTACTTCTGACTGGATGGGCTGTAATGGCACACTGCAGACACATTTAGACAGAGTGTGAATATCTTTCTCCCTATGACACCAGCTTATCTCTAGGAGCCATGAAAAGGGGTTCTTTATAAATTATACTTCTAACACTGAAAGTGTTGTCTTTGATCTTGTAGGTAAAAAATCTCTATACCTAAGGGAATGATTAATTCCTATATTTAATGAGAGGCAGTCATTAGTAGACAACTTCAACATTCATACTAGAACTATGCATTGGATTTCTTCAGCACAGTAACAATCTCATAATATTTCTGGATGATAAAAATCTTTGAATGCTTGGCATCTATATGTGTGAGGAGAGACAAAGGACAGATACAAAGGTGTTTCAAATATAGGTAAATAGCATCACTAATTGAGGATAAGAATTAGTCGTCTTCCAACATTAACTGAACTTAGAGCTGCCTCAAACCTAAAAACACTGAATATTCCATTTCAACAACTTCTACATGACTTTGTTATGAAATGAGTACACTCACCAGAACAATGTCCAGAGATGACCAGTTGTTAACAAGGCTGTGGCTAGGCATTTGAGGTTCCCTCTGCCCCTCAGATTAAGATTTCTCAGATCTCTGAAAAATAACTCTTCCACGAGGAAGTCCAGAGCCACCACATGCTGCTCTGTGTGGGACCCAGACTTACTGCAAACCTCTGGGTGCAGAGTGTGAGCACCCTCGTTGATACAACCACTCAGAAAGGGCAGTGGAACTTATGTCCCCAACACACTGCCAGACAGATGTCACCAGGCTCCAAATGCCTGTTGACAAGAAGCAGATTTGACAAACGGTTAAATCAAAATAGATCACATTAATGTCCTCCTGTACTACTTCTAATGAAACTAAACATCTGAAAGGAAAACAAAAAAAAAGTATTTCTTTTAGTTTACCTGCAGTATCTTTCCCAGATATGATGTTTTAATTTCATATATTACTATCTTACTTTAGGCACCAAACAATTGCTTGGTTCAGAAAGCTCAAAGGATCTTGTTCATTATTTATAAACAATATTAACAACCTGCAATTTTATGCATTTACTGTGAGCCAGGCACTGTGCGGAGTGCTTTGTAAACATGATCTAACTTTGAGAGGAGTACTATTATTTTACAAATGAGGAAAATAAGGTTTAGTGAGATTAAATCACTTGCTCAAAGTCACAAAGCTATCTGGAGGCAGAAGTGATTTCACAGTAATCCTTCATTCAAATCTTGGTTTTTCCTTTGTATTACATTTTCCTGAAAGAAATATTTTCAATTTTCTTCTCCAGAAAAAGAAGAGGAAAAGAAGAAAGCTGAGAAGAAAGTGACTTCTGAAACAAAAAAGAAAGGTGAACAATTTAAAAACTAACACAGAAACCAATTAATATCCTTTTACAATACTACTCATAAAGCTCTTGTTTTCTAGGAAAGACATTCCCTTAATAATTTTATTGTTATTGTTGTTAGCAGCCTTGAAATTTATAAATATTCTAAATAAGGTTGAATTGATAAATTTTTAAAAAGAAAATTTATGTCTAAACACTTTTCTAAATTGTTACTGATGGAATTTTTTTCTTACTGAGGAGTGGTACTCAGTTCTCTCTCTGCAAATACAAATATGAAGTTCTTATTCAATTCATTCAGTTTAATAAAAAGTGTCTATCAAAAGGGCAACTATTGAATGTATAAGGAAAAAAAAACCTAGTTGATTGATATACTGTATTTTGTTATTTAAAAAAATTGTTTTAATGTTTATTTATCCTTAGAGAGAGAACAAGCATGAACATGAGCAGGGGAGAGGCAGAGAGAAAGGGGGACACAGAATCTGAAGCAGGCTCCAGGCTCTGAGCTCTGAGCTGTCAGAACAGAGCCTGATGGGGACTGGAACTCTTGAACTGCGAGATCATGACCTGAGCCTAGGCTTAACTTACTGAGCCACCCAGGCACCCTTATTACTTTTAGATGGTTGTTTTCAAATAGTGCATCTGAAGTTTCAAGTGAGCTCCAGAGATTTCTGCTTCTGACATGCTTCCAGTGGCTTGATAGCCCAGAGAACTTTCAATATATTCATTTTAATGTCCTTTAGAAAAACTATTGAGGGGCGCCTGGGTGGCTCAGTCGGTTGAGCATCCTACTTCGGCTCGGGTCATGATCTCACGGTCGGTGAGTTCGAGCCCTGCATCGGGCTTTGTGCTGACAGCTCAGAGCCTGGAGCCTGCTTCAGATTCTGTGTCTCCCTCTCTCTCTGACCCTCCCCGTTCATGCTCTGCCTCTCTCTGTCTCAAAAATAAAAAATAAACATTAAAAAAAACTATTGAATAATAGCAAAATTGATAATGGCATATAATATTTCCATTGTCATGAGAATTTTGTTTTTGAGCTTAGCACAAATTTGCTCCCTTCCTGAGGAGGAAACACAACAGAGGTCCATTTGTGTTAGGAAGTTGCTGGTTTGCTCATATTTGACACTACTGTGGCAAGGATTTAGGATTACTCTATAGAAGATGAGTTGGATGCCATAATGGCAGTCACGTGTGCCCCAAAATACAAAAGAATTAAACAGACGCCTAAAATGAGTAAAATTTTCTCATTTTACTACCAGAAAAAGAAGCTGTCAAAAAGAAAACCGACAAGGAAACTGCCATTGATGTGAAAAAAAAAGGTATTGTACTTTGTTTCCTTAGTCAAATTATGCTCACAATGTTTGTTCATGAAAGAAGTTTGGGGCGATGTAAACAAACTGGATATAGGTACTTAAATCTGTGCATGTTCAGGCTGTCAAAGCAAACATTGCACTGGACGAAATTAAACATGCAAGGAAGGCTTTATTCAAGGCTGTTGCAAAAGAGGATAGAGGCCACAACTCATTCTGAACTCAATTTCACTGAAACAAAGAGGAGGAGGGTTTTTAAGAGCTGCAATGGGGTGGAGGGTTTAGGCCATGTGTGTGCTAATGGGCCTGACTCAGAGCAAAAGTAGACTGGTTTCTTAATTTCATGACTGGAGTGCAGTTTTACAGCTTGGAGCAAGGCACTCCAAGGAGTTAGATTCTTACTATCCCACAGAAACGGGGAGACTGGGGTACTATTGTTCTTGATGATTACATTTCAAAGGGATGGCTTCCTGCTCCCTGAGAAAGGTATTCTTGAGTTAGAAAACCAGGAAAGAGCCTTTTAAAAAGATTTCTATTTGAAAGGAGCAGAGAAAGAATTTACAATTACAAGTCTTCTGAAGTAATTGCTCTAAGTAAAAGGAGGGTAAGAGCCTAAGGTCAGAAAGAAGCCTGTCTAAAGTTTAGGGAGGCTGAATTCAGAGAACTTTAAGGCCATCCTGGTGAAGACATAATGAAATTGAGAAGAGCTACATAGTATAATAACACCGCTTTGCAAAGCTAAGAAGCTCGGAGAGAGTAATGCAGACCATTAAGAAAGAGCGTTGTTCAACAGCTTAGATTTTTGCTTTATACTTAGTCATGCTTTAATTCTTGCTCAAACATGAATACCAGCTTCTATTCAGGTTAAGCTTAAGTCTAGGTGAAAAAGATAGTTGTCTCACATTATGAGATATTATGGTTTGGTGTTAAGTGTTCTCACCCCCAAATATTTCCTCCACTAGTGTCAGTGATGCTTGAAATTCCACTATTAGAGATATTCCATTCCTTTGAGTTATGAAGGAATTGTCCTCTATTAAGATGCAAATCTCCTAGGCCTGTGTGTATGGGCTAACAAACTAATTCTTCTCAGTTATTAACACTTAAAGTGAATGAGATTTCCAGACCCTTTCTGTGTAATAATAAGCTGGAAACAATGCCCTAGAAAATGGGGTGGTAGGTAAGCTTAAATGAAGGAGAGGTTGAAGAGAGAGCTTCAAGGCAGGCTATTGTGTGGAGAGAGAAGGACTGGATAGCATCAGTGAAAACGGTTTTCTTCTAGGAAGTAGATAGCTTATCTAGAGGGGAAAAGGTGATGGTGAAGGATCCTGAAAAGGAAGGCCACCGAATGCCAAACTAGATACTAGTTAGTAACAAATAGGGGTTGCAGGAAGTCCCCAACATCATGCTGTAAGCAGGGTAACAAAAAGTGTAAAGTATTAACAGTTGCATGATTGTATGACTCATGAAATGCTCAAGAAGAGACCTCCAGGTGTTCTGTGGGTCTGAGAACTGATAGCCAAATATTTTACTTTGCATTCAAATTTCCGTTATTAAGGGCATATTATTGTAGAATCTGTTGTATTGTTGAACATTCATTGAGTTTGACTTAAAACTTTCCTTATGCCCCTGGTGAAATACGTACCTTATCATAAAAGAAGGAAAAATGCAATTTTGGCTATTTGATGGCTGCTTGGGTCCATATATCTGTGACATGATTGGGTGCTAAAGGGAAACAAGGTTCTCCTTTCTGGACCATCAGTTTTACCAGGTATTTGAAGAAGAAGTTTTGAATTGAATTGTAATCTCCAAAATATTTGTCATATGTTTGCAAATGCAAAATCAGAAAATACTTTTGGCAAAACTCAGTGATGTGCATGGTTGTCGTTTTAGTTTGGTTTTAGTTTTTTAGGAGAAAGGCAACATGCCTTATGGACAGTGAGTGATGGGAAAATTTGATATTTCTCTGCTACTGGGAGACCTGTGTTATTAGCCCAGCAGTCATGTCAGAGTGAGGTTATGTACCACTGGCAACAGAACTGATTATGCCAATATCACTCCCCACAAGGTCAGGCTCATCCATTCACTGCCTACAAGGCCAGTGCTCATGTGCTCATCCACTGAAACAGAACTAACTGGGTGGTTGCTCAGCATACCTGGGGAAGGCTGCTCAGCTAGCGTTGAAAAGCAAGTTTGTCCTTCTTGGAACCAGTTTCCCGTGTGTTTGTTTGTTCGTATGTTCACTGTTGATGACACAAAATACTGTTGGATCTTAAAAATTAGTTTAACTTCCTAATGAAAATATGTGCAAATTGTTTGTTTATAAGCTCTTAACCCTCCAATACACTCAAAATTGTGTGTGTGTGTGTGTGTGTGTGTGTGTATGTGAGAGAGAGAGAGAGAGAGAGAGAGAGAGAGAGAGAGGTAGAGAGAAAGAAAGAGAAAGAGAGAGAGACAGAGACACAGAGATTTAATTAATGTTAGTTTATAACTCTTGTTTCTTTTTAGAGTTTAATAATTCTCCAATTGTATTTTCATGTGAGAGGCAATATGGTTTAAAAGCAGCCAGTTTGAAATGTGACAATAGTAATTTCTAGAGATAACGAAAGAAATTGAAAATAATCTGAAATCTTGAAGAGCTGGGGCACATATGTCATTTCTTCCTAAAATAGTCAGAGGAATATAGCAGAGTGTCCGATGTCACTACTCTAGCCCCAAAGAGTAGAAAATTTACAAAGCATAAGATATGCCTAGATACTTATGGGATTTACCACGATATTTTATTATATTTATATTGACTTTTGTATTATTTACATTTATATAACATATAAAGTTACTTACATATTATATTGTTATTTTATTTTATTACATGTATATTTTATAATTATGTAGATGCAAATAAACCTGAGACATAAATTCTATGATAAATGAGCTCTACTGCCTGAAACTAGTAAATCACACTTTGCAAATGATCTATGCTATGGAAAATGAGGGTGGGATTTTACATGATATAAAATTGCCAGTTCACAAGTTAATAATGGTTGAAACAGGGTAATTGGTGCATCCAGGTTCATGATAATAATCTCTTATTTTGTATATGTTTCAAATTGTCCTGGTACAAACAAATATGTGCCACTTATAAAACACTGTATGAAATGGCAAAAAATAGTCACCAGGATATTTTTACAATGTTATGAGGTAAGTTTCAGTCTGAACACCATGGAAAATGCAATCAAGAAAGGAAATAAAAACCTTTAGAAAATATCTCCCTGTGTTTATATGACACTTCAGTGTTAGACATACAAACTACTCAAGGTAGACAAGCAGAAGGACTTCCATCCAGGAAAGTGGACACAGCACAGTTGTTGGAAGCACCAGAAGAACACTGAAATCAAGGAGCTGTTACTAGATTACTGAGCATCAAGGCCTGTGAGTTGGTCAGGAAGTGGCTTCACTCATCAAAGCTGCCTCTTAACACCCACAGACTAGATCCTGGAAATGTTGAGGCCAGCCTAAGCAACTAGCTCACATCAAAGTGACCTGTGCCAAAATTGTCTGCTTCTCAGTCTCCTATAGGTGCATCTAACTGGTAGAATTAAATATACTGCAAGTGAGTCTGGAAGATGCAGGTTTTTGGCATTCCATGTTTTCCATCTGGAAGGAGGATTAAATGGAAGTTAAAAGAGGCCATCTAAGGTATCTATAATAAAGATACAGAAATGTTTTATAAGATAAAACTCACATAATAAAAGAAGGTTTTTGAAGGCCTGAATTACACAAAGATGGGTCAATCAAGCAACATGATAAAAATGTGGCAGTTTAAATGCTCATAAGACATAGTCAAATATAGTTTGTGTTATTCTTTACCTAAACTGTAGATAAAAGACATTCTTCATCACTTTATTTCACAAAATGGTATTTTTGAAGAAATAATGTTCTTAGTGCTTGATGAGGTTATAATGGTTAAAAAATTAACAAGTTGCTTTCCTTATAATGAAACAATTATAACCTGGAGAAAAAACATAAACCAGGATAGAATAAGATCAAAACTATGATTCATTTCTTTCAGATTGGCATTTCTGGAGTTATAAGTTATCATAAATTTTTTGGACTTAGATTCATTACCACCCTATAATGTTTACAAGCCTATTAATTATGAAGATAATTTTGACTTGATAACTGATAGATAATGGTGTAAAATGATGTTTCATTATCACACTTTGCAACATGACTTTTTTCCCAAGAATTATCTGAATAGGAGTATAAACTATAAGAAAGATCCTGAAAAAACATACTAGTTTCTCTGGAATAGCTGCTAGAAAAGGACAAATTCACTCATCCATGTATTCTTGCATGCATTCTTATAAAAAATATTCACTTAATGTCTACCATATACCAGCCATTGTGCCAGGTGCTGAGTACACAGAGGTAGATAACTGAACATAAACCCTAACAGAGTTTACATTTTGATAAAGGAGGCACACAGTGAACATGATGTCCATAAGTCCACCTTGGGATAAGGGCCATAGGAGAAACAAATTTGAGGCAGTTAGGAGAAAGCAATGAGTGGGGATAGGGAGCTATTTAAATAGATAAGCTTGTTAGAGCAGGCTTTTCTAAGAGACAGCATGTAACCTGTCAGGGGGCTCGATCCCATGAACCATGAGATCATGACCTGAACCAAAATCAGGAGTTGGATGCTTAACCAATGAGCCACCCAGGCACCCCTTTAAGAGACAGCATTTAAACTGGAATCTGATATATTGTCAGGATCCAGCCATTGATGTGTGCATCTTTATGTGATGTGTGAATGTGGTATGTATGTGTGTGTGTGTGTGTGTGTGTGTGTGTGTGATAGATGTATATGTGCAATATGTATGAGAGGAAGTACAAGGGGTCAGAATATATAGGGACATATGTAAGTGTTTATTAAAAGTATAATAGGAAACACGAAGGATATTAGCAGTGTAGAAAAACATTTTCATTTATACTTTACACAAGTATATACTCATTTTGAAAATGGGTTAGAGGGAGAAAAAGAAGAGGTAAGCCAATTAAAAGATGGGATCATTTACTGAGATGAGGAAGCTTATCTGGGGAACAACTGTGATAGAAACAATCTAGTTTCCTCTTGAGTATGTTAAGTTTCAAGTGTATGTGACATATTATTCACATTTTATATCAGGAACTATTTTAGCTGTTTTTTGATACTAACTCATTCAATCCTTATAATAAGTGAATAAATAAACTGTTCTAATACTCATTATAAGTTGAGTAACCTAAGACACAGAAAGGTTAAGTAACTTGCCCAGGGTCACACAGTTAGTAAATGTCAGGGCCAGGATATTAATCCATCTACTCTACTCTAAAAAGGCAGTTAAATACATAGGTCTGGATTTCAGAGGGGATTCTGAAGTAAAGCGACATATACAGAAATCCATATAGATCGTATTTGTTTCTCTGGGAATAGATGAGATTACCCAGAGAGATTGTGTCAAAAGAAATAGAGAATAGAATACAAAATGAAGACCTGTGGAATTCCAACATGTAGAGATTAGATAATGGAAAATAAAGCAAAAGAGGCTGAAAGAACTGCTAGAGAGATTAAAGGAAAAGGAAAAGAGTTTGGTATTAGAGACATTTCAGAAATGGATGTTTCAAGAATCGTGAAGTTATCAGCCTTGTGAATGTTACTTAAAAGCTGTGACACAAGGGCAGGAAAGACAAGAGCACTTCCTATAGAGTGAAGGAATAAAACCAGATTGCAGTGGAGGCACAAAAATGAAGAGGAAAGCAGTGATTTTTTTTTTTTAATTGTGTCTGCATAAAGGAGGAAAGAGTCTTTTTTGTATTGTTTAGTTTTGTTTTGGGAGGTGAATTTGGAAGCTGTGGACATCAACACAATTTGAGAGACTGATGCTCAAAAGGACAAGGTATGAGTGGAAATCTAAGAATTAATCGAGAATTCATTGTTTGATGAGCACATGGGTGAAAAAATAATCTGCTTTTTTTGAGATAATACCACGATGCTCCAGTAGTCAAAACCTGGTGTTTTCAAGTTATGAAGAAGAATCTATCTAGATTGTCGTATAAAAAGAAGCATGCATTTGAAGATATACATGAAGATTAGGCAGCTCTGGTGATAAAACTAAAACTCCAATAATAAATACATTCTGAGTTGAAAGCCTTGGTTTTAGAGATAGACATATCAAAATGTCCTTGATGTTCACTGAATAGGAAAAGGTAAGTTTGTGAAATGTACTTTAATGTTTTTTAAAGAATTATTCATTCATAAAAAACAACTCATAAGGCTTGTGCTGTGTTAAAGTATGCAACCATATATATTTCCACAGAATATTTTCAATGATTGTTTGAGGCGAATACAATTAAATTCTGCACAAACTAAAATCTTTGACTATTTTATTTCTCTATATAAGATCTACTTTTGTCATTGAGAAATTGTAAATGATACTTTACAGAAGCTTATAGCTTGGAATATGTCATTAAGTTTTATGCCTACCAGACATAGAATAGCATCTATTTTACTTCATGAATCTTTTGTAATGGATTGTTCGAGCTACTAGAGCTCAAAATAATTTACATGGCAGATTGCAGACCACTAAAATAAATTTATGTGTAATTAAAAGTAACTTCCTATATATATGTACAGATAAAGATAATACATAGCATCTTTCCAATGTTTTCACTTTTAAGTTTTAGTTTAAAAGAGCAAACTTCTATTTTCCATACTTGTATTTTGAGATGATTAATTATAGGTGTTTATGCTCACCCCATCTCTTCCTCTACTTGAAAAACACTTGGTTTTAGAAAGTTGTGTTATATTTGAATTTTGTATTTTATGCATATGTATTTGGGTAGAATTTAACAAACACATCAGCTAAACATTATTTGTTACTCTTTGAAACCTAGATTAATTTTTTCCAGAATTCTATAAATTTTGCAGTAATCTACCAGCTAATATCAAGTTAAAAAAATAGGTACTTCACACATTTTTGAGTGATATTCAGACAGTTATATTAATGCATGCCCTAAATGAAATTATTAAAGAATTTGTTCAGGCAGGTAAATAATGAGTTATCTGGCACAAATAGACTTGATCAAATTAGTAATTCCCAGCCTTGACGTAGGGGTGCTCTGTAATTACAAGGCAACCGTATATTCCTTTAAAATTAGCTTTTTGTTCCCAAATAGATCAGGCCGCAAGTCCAAGTTCAGGTGATGGCAGCTTGACTATATTAAAAACATTTACAATGCTTGAATTGCCTTGAAGGCAAAAGAATATATTTTCAAAGTGTTTTGTAATCACAGAAATGTAAGACAATAGTTGCTTATTCTCTACAGGGCAAGGGATTTTGTGATGGAATAATATAAGAACGTCTGCTGACTTTTTACTTAATAATGATATCTTTGATTACCTCTTATATCACATCTCAATTAGCAGGATAGAAGCTAAACTGCTTCAGAAAAGGTGAGAGAGAATTAATATCATGCCATGCTGTGGGATCTCTGGGATAATGCTCCACGTTCTAGCTTTTGGTTTCAACAATACAAAAGTGTGTCTGGGTCGAATGCAAACAAGAAGTAAATGCATTTTGATATTTATTTTATTTTATTTTATTTTATTTTATTTTATTTTATTTTGAGAGAGAGAATGAGTGCAAGTGGGGGAGAGGGGAAGAGGGAGAGAGAGAGGGAATCTTAAGCAGGCTCCATGCTCAGTGTGGAACCTGACTCAGGATTCAATCCCATGACTGGGTGATCATGAGCTGAATCAAAATCAAGAGTCAGATGTTCAACTGACTGAGCCACTCAGGCACTCCAAGGCATTTTGGTTTAAAAAAGAATTTAGAGACAGTAGTGAACGTGGTGGAGAAGTAGAGGGACCCGAAGTTCCTTCATCCCTCAAACTCAGCAGTATTGAGTCCAGAAGACTTGTAATTCCAGGAAACCAGACTACAGAGTGACGGAAACATCTCCAGGGGCCCACCAGGACAACTTGGCAGACGATAGGTGTATGATAGTGAAATGGGACAGATAAAACGGGTGGCGTAGGCATGGAGGGGAGGGATCCCCTTCTGTGGAGAGACAAAAGGAAGAGAATGAGAGGCTATGGAAGTGTAGGATTGTACTTGGACATGGGAAAAACCACAGACCAGGGAATGGAAAAAGTGGAGAAAGAACCAATTTCTAACATGATCCAGGTTTGCGGGTCTTTCTCCAGACTGGGGCTGGCCACCCTGTATGCATGCCCAGGGAGGAGGGGAACCAGCCCCGGGCTTGGTAGTGAGCTCAGAGGTGCAGTTTGAGAGACTAGTCCCCTCCCTCCCCTGAGTACTGTGGGAAGAAAGTGTATAGCCTCTTCAAGGACAAAAGACCCTGCAGGTGCCCGACAGCCAGAGGTGCTTTGTTGGCTGCTGGGCAGAGTGGCATTACCCCAGAACCAAGGCCGGCCAGTGGAGTGGGATTCTTTAAGACATCAGGGTTTGAATCCCAGCCAAGCACCTGGAGGTGAGGGAGACAGTGGAGTGGGACAAACCGGCTTCACAGGCCCATGCGGCACTGTGAAGAAGGCCTGAACGGACTGGTCTGGAACACCCAGTCTGGGGAGGAGAGACTGGAGTGTTGCCATTTTTCTCCCCATCACCTACAAGGAGGGGCTTCAGGGAACAAGACAGGGGGCCCACAGTGGAGGCAGGACCACCTATACCAAACCATGCCCCTCTGTGCCTGGTAACTGCACATCTAACAGAGCAAGATTCACACTGACTGAGCCAGACAGTCCCTCCTCCAGACTAGCACAGCCACAGGTTCCAAGGCACCGTCAGATATTGGTCCAGTGGTTTTGCATTTTCTGATTTGATTCTTGGTCAATTCTTATTTTATATCCATATATATATATTTTTTCTTGTTTTCTTCTTATTACTTCCCTTCTCTATTCTGGTTGTTGGTTTGTTTAAGCAGACATTTTTAATCTAATTCTTTTCACACCTCTTCTGTATCTCCTTCTTTATTTTCCTCTCTGTCTCTCTGTCTCTCTCTCTCTCTGTGTCACTGTCTTTCTCTCTGGAATAAGCTGTATAGCTTCTCCGATTCTCTGCCTTGTAAATTTTTTTTCTTTCTTCTTTTCTTTTTCCCCAGCCCTGTCTTTTTGTATGGGATAAGGCATCTTCCACTACCACCCTCCCCTTTTAAATTTTTTTTTTCCAGGGTTACTTCAATGAAAAAATCAAAGCACACCTGGTGGAAGGTCCAAACCACCACTACAAGTAGGGAGATAAAGCAACCAGAGTCACAATAACATAAAGCATGCAACACATTCCAAAAACACCTCCTGAAGGGCCAGGCCCTGGACGGTGTATGACTTTTAATATAGTAGTTTTTGCAGGTGCAGGGCACATAAGCTATTTACACACACAAAGGACAGAAAACTATCCAAAATGATGAAATAGAAGAATTCTCCTCAAAAGAAATTCCAGGAAGAAATGACAGAAAATTCTTCAAACAGATATAAAAAATATATCTGAACGAGAATTTAGAAAAATAGTCATAAGATTAATAGCTGGGCTTGAAAAACAGCATAGAAGACAGAAGAGAATCTATTACTGCAGAGATCAAGAAACTAAGAAATAGTCATGATTAATTAAGAAATGTTGTAAATGAGGTGCAAAATAAACTAGATGCAGTGACAGCAAGGTTGGAGGAAGCAAAGGGGAGACTAAGTGAAATATAAGATAAAATTATGGAAAAAGATGAAGCCGAGAAAAAGAGATGATACTAGACCATGAAGAAAAAATTAGAGAACTAAGTGATTCAATAAAACGTAATAATATCCATGTCACAGGAGTTCCAGAAGAAGAAAAGAGAGAGAAAGGGGAATAAGGTTTGCTTGAACAAATTATAGCTGAGAACTTCCCTAATCTGGGAAAGGAAGCAGACATCCAAATTCAGGAGGCATAGAGAACTCCCTTCAGATTCAACAAGAATAGGTCTTCACTGCTGCCTATCATAGAGAAACGGCAAGATACAAAGACAGAGAATTCTGAAAGCAGCTAGGGACAAATTGGCTTTAATCTACAAGGGTAGACATGTCAGGGTAGTAGCAGACCTGTTCACTTAAACTTGGCAGGCCAGAGAGAGGGGCAGGAAATATTCAGTGTGCTGAACAGGAAAAATACGCAGCCAAGAATCCTTTATCCAGCAAGGCCGTCATTCAGAATTGAAAGAGAGATAAAGGCTTTCCCAGACAAACAAAAACTGAAGGAGTTCGTGACCACTAAACCGGCAGGGCAAGAGATCCTAAGGGGGACTCTGTGGGTGGAATGCTGCAAAGACAAATGACCAGACACATCACCACAAGCATGAAACCTACAGATAATACAATGACACTAAATCCATATCTTTCAATAATAACTCTGGATGTAAATGGACTAAATGCCTCAATCAAGGACATAAGGTATCAGAATGGATAAAACAAGAACAAAAACAAAAACAAAACAAGACAAAACAAAAACAAACAAAACCAAGATCCATCTATATCTGTGAGGACACCTTTGGACTGAAAATGAGAGGATGAAGAACACTCTATCATGCTACTGGAAGTTACAAGAAAGCTGGAGTAGCCATACTTATATCAGACAAACTAGATTTTAAACTAGACTGTAACAAGAGATGAAGAAGGGCATTATATCATAATTACAGGGTCTATCCATCAAGAAGAGTTAACAATTATAAATGTTTATGCTCCCAACTTGATACACCCAAATATATAAATCAATCACAGACAAGCAATCTTATTGATAAGAATGTGGTAATTTCAGGGGACTTTAGTATTCCACTCAGAGCAGTGAACAGATTAAGCAGAAATCAATAAAGAAACAATGGCCTTGGGGCACCTAGGTGGCTCTGTTGGTTAAGTGTCTGACTTTGGCTTAGGTCATGATCTCACAGTTCGTGAGTTTGGCCTTGCATCGGACTTTATGCTGATGGCTCAGAGCCTGGAGCCTGCTTCAGATTCTGTGTCTCCTCTCTCTGCCCCTTTCCTACTTGTGCTCTCTCTCTCTCTCTAAAAAAATAAATACACAGTAAAATAATTTTTAAAAAAAGAAATAAACAATGGCCTTGAATTGATATACTGAACTAGATGGACTTGACAGATATATTCAGAACTTTTCAGTCAAAAGCAGCAGAATACACATTCTTCTCAAGTGCACATGGAACATTCTCCAAGATAGATCACATACTGGATCACAAAACAGCTCTCAATAAATATAAATATAAAAGAATTGAGATAATACCATGCATATGTTCAGATCACAACACTATGAAACTTGAAATCAACCACAAGAAAAAATTTGGAAAGCCTCCAAATGCCTGGAGGTTAAAGGACATCCTACTAAAGAATGAATGGGTCAACCAGGCAATTAAAGAAGAAATTAAAAAATATATGGAAGCAAGTGAAAATTAAATAATAATCCAAACCCTTGGTATGTAGCAAAGGCAGTCCTAAAAGGAATTTACATTGATATCCAGGCCTATTTCAAGAAACAGGAAAAATCCCAAATACAAATCTAACCACACACCTACAGAAACTAGAAGCAGAACAGCAAAGAAACCCCAAAGCCAGCAGAAGAAGAGAAATAATAAAGATTAGAGCAGAAATAAACAATATAGAATAAAAAAAAAAAAAACCAGTAGAACAGATCAATGAATCTAAGAGCTGTTTTTTTGAAAAAAATAAGCAAAAAGAAAAGAGACCCAAATAGATAAAATCACAATTGAAAGAAGAGAGATCACAACCAACACCACAGAAATAAAACAATGGTTAGAGAATATTATGAAAAATTATATGCCAACAAACTAGACAATCTGGAAGAAATACACAAATTCCTAGACCCCCATGCACTACCAAAACTCAAATGGGAAGAAATAGAAAATTTGAACAGACCCATAACCAGTGAAGAAATTGAATCAGTTATCAAAAATCTCCCAACTAAGAAGAGTCCTGGGCAATTCTACCTAGGATTCTTCCTAGGGGAATTCTACCAGATATTTAAAGCAGAATTAATACCTATCCCTCTAAAGCTATTCCAAAAATTAGAAAATGGAAGGAAAGCATCTGGACTCATTCTACGAAGCCAGAAATACTTTGATTCCCAAACCAGAGACCCCAATGAAAAGGAGAATTACAGGCCAATATTCCTGTTGAAAATAGATGCAAAAAATCTCAACAAGATATAAGGAAATCAAATTCAACAATGTATTAAAAGAATTATTCACCATGTCCAAGTGGGATTCATTATTGCACTGCATGGCTGGTTCAATATTCACAAATCCATCAATGTGATATGTCACATTAATAGAAGAAAGGATAAGAACCATATGATCCTGTTAATAGAAAAAAACATTTGACAGAAAAAAAACATTTGACAGAAAAAAACATTTGACAAAATACAGCATCCTTTATTAATAAAACTCTCAAGAAAGCTGGGATAGAAAGAACATACCTTAACATCATAAAAGCCATATATGAAAAGCCCACAGCTAATATCATCCTCAATGAAAAACTGAGAGCTTTCTCCCTGAGATCAGGAAAGTGACAGAAATGTCTACTTTTACCACTGTTGTTTAACATAGCATTGAAAGTCCTAGCCTCAGCAATCAGACAACACAATGAAATAAAAGGCATCCAAATTGGCAAAAAAAAAAAAAAAAAAAAAAAAGAGGTCAAACTTTCACTCTTCGCAGATGACGTGATACTCTGCATGGAAAACCTGAAAGACTCCACAAGAAACCTTCTAGAACTGATTCGGCAAAATCGCAGCAAAATCAATGAATCTGTGAGATTCAAAATCAATGAAACTGTGAGATCATGACCTAAGTCAAAGTCGGACACTTAACCAACTGAGCCACCTAGGTGCCCCAAAGCCATTGTTTTTTAATTGATTTCTGCCTAGATAATCTGTTTACTGCTATGAGTCGGCAAAATCAATGTACAGAAATTGGTTGCATTTCTCTACACCAATAATGAAGCAATAGAAAGAGAAATCAAGAAACTGACCCCATTTAAAATTGCACCAAGAACCATAAAGTACCTAGGAATAAACCTAACCAAGATGTAAAAGATCTGTTTGCTGAAAACTATAGAAATCTTATGAAAGAAATGGAAGACACAAAGAAATGGAAAAACATTCTATGTTCCTGGATTGGAAGAAAAATATTGTTAAAATGTCAATACTGCCCAAAGCAGTCTACATATTCAATGCAATGCCAATCAAAATTGCACCAGCATTCTTCTCAGAGCTAGAACAATCATAAAATTTGTATGGAACTACAAAAAACCACAAATAACCAAAGTAATGTTGAAAAAGAAAACCAAAGCAGGAGGCATCAACAATCCCGGACTTTAGCCTCTACTACAAACCTGTAATCAAGACAGTATATTGTATGACACAAAAACAGACACATAGACCAATGGAATAGAATAGAGAACCCAGAATTGGACCCACAAATGTATGGCCAACTAATCTTTGACACAGTAGGAAATAGTATCCAATGGAAAAAAGACAGTCTCTTCAACAAATGGTGCTGGGAGAACTGGACAGCAACATGCAGAAGAATGAAACTGGACTGCTTTCTTACACCATACAGAAAAATAAACTCAAAATGGATGAAAGATCTATGTGAGACAGGAAACCATCAAAACCCAAGAGGAGAAAACAGGCAACAACCTCTTTGACCTTAGCCGCAGCAACTTTTTACTTGACACATCTCTGAAGGCAAGGGAAATAAAAGCAAAAATGAACTATTGGGACCTTATCAATATAAAAAGCTTCTGCACTGCAAAGGAAACAATAAACAAAACTAAAAAGCAACTGACAGAATGGAGGAAGATATTTGCAAATGACGTATTGGATAAAGAATTAGTATCCAGGGGCGCCTGGGTGGCGCAGTCGGTTAAGCGTCCGACTTCAGCCAGGTCACGATCTCGCGGTCCGTGAGTTCGAGCCCCGCGTCAGGCTCTGGGCTGATGGCTCAGAGCCTGGAGCCTGTTTCCGATTCTGTGTCTCCCTCTCTCTCTGACCCTCCCCCGTTCATGCTCTGTCTCTCTTTGTCCCAAAAATAAAATAAAAAAATAAAAAAATAAAAAAAAAAGAATTAGTATCCAAAATCTATAAAGAATTTATCAATCTCACTCCAGAAAAACAAACAATCCAGTGAAGAAATGGGCAGAAGAAGTGAATAGACACTTTTCCAAAGAAGATATCCAGATGGCGATTAATAGGCACATGAAAAGATGCTCAACATCACTTATCATGAGGTAAATACAACTCAAAACCACATTGAGATACCATCACATCGGTCAGAGTGGCTAAAATTAACAACTCAGAAAACAACAGATGTTGGTGGGGATGTGGAGAAATGGGAGCCCTCTTGCACTGCTGGTGGGAATGCAATCTGGTGCAGCCACTCTGGAAAACAGTGTGGAGATTCCTCAAAAAATTAAAAATAGAATTACCTTACAACCCACCAATAGCACTATTAGGAATTTATCCAAAGGATACAGGAGTGCTAATTCATAGGGGCACATGTACCCCAATGTGTATAGCAGCGCTTTCAACAATAGCTAAATTATGGGAAGATCCCGATGTCCATCATCTGATGAATGGATAAAGATGTGGTTTATATATATACAATGGAATACTACCTGGCAATGAGAAAGAATGAAATCCTGACATTTGTAGCAACGTGTATAGAATTGGAGAGTATTATGCTAAGTGAAATAAGTCAGTCAGAGAAAAACAGGTATCCTATGTTTTCACTCATATGTGGAATTTGAGAAACAACAGAAGACCATGGGGGAAGGGAAGGGGAAATGATCGTTTCAAACAGAGAGGGAGGCAAACCATAGTAGAGTCTTAAATATAGAGAACAAACTGAGAGTTGAAGGGGCATGTGGGGGAGAGGGGGAAATGGATGATGGACATTGAGGAGGGCACTTATTGGATGAGCACTGGGCATTGTATATAAACAATTAATCAAACAAAGCCAAGAGCACATTGTATACACTATATGTTAGCTAACTTGACAATAAATTGTATTTAAAAAATGATAATAATTAAAAATAATAAAAATGAAAAAGAATTTAAAATACATCTTAAAACTCAGAATGGAAAAGGTTTATATTAAAACTTATTTAAGCCTGGAAAAAAGGGACTGGTATACAAGTGACTAATTTCAATCTTCTTAACACCTACTATGGAGAATCAGAACTACCCTCCCAGTGAAGACAGAAATAAAATAAGCCCTAAATTTGAGTATGAGGGAGTTGTGTTACATTTTGTGAAATACTTTCAAGAGGGAGGATTAAAATACATTTGAGAAAGAACCAGTAAATAGACTATGAATATTTCTTCTTTGTTTGCATGGACATATTGACATTTTAAGTATTTCCTGTACCCATCTTAGATACATTCTTTTTAACTGCAGTTTATATTCAGAATGAATTGTTTTCTGAAAAAAATATAAGAAATAAAATAATTTAATTTAACATTAAAATAAGTGGTCTCTTGCAAACATCATAGATTAAATTTTAATGAGAAGATTATGCAGAGTGGTACAGGAAGTGAGATATCAATTAGAAACAAGTTTTTTTTAATTAGAAAATTTGGGGGTATTTGGACCAATTTTGGGGGGGAATTACACAGCCTGAGTTTTCCTTGTGATCTGAGATAAACATTTAAGCATATAGATGTAGATTCCCACTAATTTTTTAATTATATGTCCTAACTCTCTATAAGATTTTTCTTTCTGTGAAAGCAAAGCTTAAAAAACATTAAAATGATATTTTCTTCAATTTCAGCTTCTCCTGGGTTACCAAAGCAAAATTTCAAAATAGCTTAGTAAATTGTGTCAATATGTATTCTTTTCATCAAGAGCATTTTTAAACTAGTAACAGTTAAATGTATTCACTATTTTCTCATTTAATCCTTACAACAACTTTTGAGGTAGGGAATATAATGCCTGTTTTATAGAACCCAGAATTGGAACAGTTAAGTAACTTGGCCATGGTCACCAGTGACTAACAGCAGTAGAGACTTCACCAAAGAAATCCCACTGTCTTTTGCAACCCTCAATTTTTTTTTTGTTTTTACCAACAGTAGAAAATGATGATTGTAGATTGCTTTAATGTCTTTTTCCTTTCTTTTTTTTTTTTCCTTTTTTCCTTACATAATTTGAGACTATATTGCAGACAGTGTAAGCATTAAGAAAAGAAATAAAAAGGATATGAGTCTAATTCTTTTTCTTACAGAAATTATTCTTTTCTTCCTTCATTCACTCAACAAACATTTACTAAAGGCATAATATTGGCAAGGAAATCTGCTAAATATTGGAGATAGATCAGTATAACTGACATGGCACTTGTTCTTAAAGACATTAGAAAAGAGGAAAATAAATAGACATTTATAATATACTGTGAGTACTGCCCCAACAGGGCAGATACAAGATATCACACTAAGATCAAGGCATGAGAAACTGTCTCTTTCCTGGTAGGCTGCCCATTAGACATTTAGAACAGGAATGCCACAGACATATGTCAGAAGGCATTTGACCTAGATGCATTTAGCATATTTTTAAACAGGATGGAGATTGGAATACATAAAATTTTAACAGTGGTTTATCACTGAGGGTATTTGCTCTCACAAGTGGCAGACCATTTAAAATAAGGAATTTATTGGTGTATCCAACTGCAGTTCTAGAGTAAACTCTCTTCAGGTTCAGCTTGGCACAAGTGTAGAATGATATCCAAATGAAGTATATCTCTGCATTTTTTTTAGATTCTGATTCCTTAGTATTGGCTCAAGTGATTGCAAAATTGGCCATTTGAAGTGTGGCCTGCCCTACATCCTCTCTTGTTAATGTCCCATGGGAAAAAGAACAGGTTGGCTTCCCAAGAGCTCAAACAGAAAACCTGAACTGAGTTAAACTGGTCCTTATGGGCCCATTCCTGAACTAATCTTTATAGTGAGAACAGAGTAATAATCTGTCTTAGGTTAGGCCATAGTTCCTATCTCTTGAGCAGAACAATTAAATATTTGGACAAGATATTTGGACTGAAATTGCCAGGAAGGGGGGCTGATTCCCTGATTCCCTTAAAGCTAAATTAGGGTAAACACACACACACACACACACACACACACACACACACACAGAAGCAAATGGAGTATTCACTACATGGGGAAAAACAAAACAAAGAGCGCCTGGGTGGCTAGGTTGGTAAGGTGTCCGACTTCAGCTCAGGTCATGATCTTACGGTTCATGGTTCAAGCCCCATGATGGTCTCTGTGCTGACAGCTTGGAGCCTGGAACTTGCTTCGGATTCTGTGTCTCACTCTCTCTCTACCCCTCCCATGCTCATGCTCTGTCTCTCTCTTTCTCTCTCTCAAAAATGAATAAACATTTAAAAATTTTTTTTAGAAAAAGAAAAACAACTCAACATAGGGTGTATAGTGTGGCAAACAAGAGCAAATAAAGTTGTGGATTTCATTAATTAAAATATTACATCTAGAGAAAAGAGTGAAATCCTGCTGTACTTTGTGATATTGGAATCTTACTTGGAGAAGAATCTTTGATTTTAGAAATGATCTTTTGAAACAAATCAGATTATATTCAGAGAGAGTACTTTGTGGATATGAAATGGAAATAAGAAACCAGGGAGAAATCAAAGCCATATTAAAAACTGATGTACTCTCTTATTGGGGTGTAAGCTTACTCTTTATCACCTCTAGAATTAGGACTCAATGGTCGAATATAGGAGAAGACAATGTGGGATATTCAAGATTATAGAAAGAATCTCTTGTGTGGTGCCTGGCTGGCTCAGTTGGAAGAACATGTGACTCTTGGTCTTGGGGCCCTGAGTTTGAGCCCCCCCCCCCCAACTGGGTGTAAAGATAACTAAAAAAAACCTAAAACTAAAAAAAAAAGAATCTTTTCAGTCAGTGAAGTCTACCATTTCAAGTTCAAGCAGAAGAGAAATAGGTATCTCCCTGGTATTTGTGAAGGTAAATCCTATAAGAATAATGATTATATTAAATTTAAGGAAACTGATCAGACTCAATTTTTCTATAATTAAACATCAGGCTAAATGAAACTGATGTCTAGATTATTTAACCTTTTAAATGAAGGTTTGTATTATTATGATTTAAAGTTTGGCCATCTGTCAAACTCTTCTAATTGGTTAGTTATGAAAAAATAACTACTGTCTGTCTACTACAGCATACAGAATTATTCCAAATGTAATCAGAGAGTATGTTATTATGTCTGCCTAAACCTAGGACACTGAAAAAGGGAAATAAAATATATTATATATATGAAATGATGGTTAATTGTCCTCAGGGCAAAAATATCTCGAGAGCCCAGTGGAAAAATTACAATGACAATAAACTTAAGGTAGGACAGATAGTATAATAATTACATATGCTTCAAAAGACAGGGAATAAAGCTCTCAGACAACAAAAGTATTCAGGCCTGAAAATAAGAATTATGGTTATGTTTTAGGAAATTTTCCTCTTTAAATGAAGGGGGCATGGGAGTATATATAACACTTCTCTAACTAAAAGCAGTCTTTTGTTTTCCATAAAATAATTTCAGTTTCAGGAAAAAGTGTAGTACTAAATTAGTCACCGCCCGTATCTTGTTAGCTACATTGATCTTAGGATATAAGGTCAAAAAGATAAACAAATGAAAAAGCAAATGCTAAAGCACATCAAGAGCAGAAGCAGATAAAAATTGCTGTCTTCCTGAAAGACACTATGCTGCTGTAGAGATGGACACATACTTAAGTTATACAATCAGAGAACAAAGGGTAAAGCAAAGCAAAACAAAACAAGGCACTGAACATGTAAAACAAATCTACCAAGAGAATATGATGAAATACTTGGGCCCTCTATTCCGTAAAATCCTGTATAAGCACCAAAGGTTTTAGGAATTTATATTACTTCCTACTGTGGCATTCAGTGGGCATTTATTGAGTAAATGCTGAGTGCTTTGAAATGGTGGGGCCCTGCCAATTCTATTTCCTTTTAGGAGTGGAATTCTACTACCAGTTCACTCTCCTCTTTCTGAGACTACTGTTTCCAAACATTTCCCCTTTTTTCTGTCTACCTATTTACCATTCTTCTCTATCAGTTGAATACCTTGCTTCCTAGTTGCCTAAGAAAAGAACAATTGGAAGAGAGCTCTCATGAGCTCTGACCATTGAATCTACTAAAACACTCCATCTGTTTCTTTGTATCCTTAGCCTTTTTGGCTGAATGCAATACAGTACTTAACATGTTCATACTTATAGGAACGGCTTTTGCACTTGTGCATAATACGCTATCCTCATCTGCTAGCTTGGGAATGTTGCTCCAGCAATTCTCTCCTCTGCAAATTTTTTTGACTTCTGCTGGTCACTTCCAGCAGCATACAGTAAGCTATCCCTTCCCTTGTATATTATAAAAAAAATGTCCTCCTGCTGATGATCTATACCCCTTAGTGAAGCCCACTTCTCAGATCCCCTTTAGAACAAAACTCTTCATGAGCTATTTACACTCTCCTTCCAGTATCTCATGTACCTACTGTCCTCAGGCTTTTTCTCCCCACACAATTCCTGTTGGAGTCACTACTGACCTCCACATACCAAATGTAAATGTGAGTCCTCAGTTTTCAAGAGCATCTGACAGTTGATCTCTCTTTACTGATTCTTGTACCATAGTTTTTCCTTCCTTTTAACCTTTTGTTTGGTTCCTCCTTTTCTTTCTGGTATCTAAAAGTGGAAGCACCCCAAGGCTCAATTCTAAGTGTCTTTCTCTATGCTTACTACCTAGGTGACCTCATACAGTTCCATGGTTTTAATACCACCTTTGTGATAATGAGTCCCAAATGTTTGTCTCTGGCTCTGATGTCTGTCTAAACTCCACACCTATCTATTTATTTGCCTATTTCACATTTCCATTTAAATACCTATTGAACAGGGGTGCCTGGGTGGCCCAGTTGCTTAAGCGTCCAACTTTGGCTCAGGTAATGATCTCATGGTTCATGGGTTTGAGCCCCACATCAGACTCTGTGCTGACAGCTCAGAGCCTGGAGTCTGCTTAGGATTCTGTCTCCCTCTTTCTCTGCCCCTCTGCCACTCACGCTCTCTCTCTCTCTCTCTCTCTCTCTCTCTCAAAAATAAACATTAATTTTTTAAAAAATAAATAAGTACCTATTGGATACCCCAGATTAATATAGTTTACAAAAAAACCCCACAAACTCAATCTGCACATACACACACACACATACACAGGAATATGCTTCTTAAACTTAGCTTTTTCTTTTTATCAGTAAGTTATCACATCATTCTTTTTTTTTTTTTTTTTTGCTTAGACCCAAATCTCCAGAGTCATATTTGATTCAATTATTTCTCCTCCTCAATCTATTGTTAAATCTTGTCACTTTCACTTTTGAAATATGTTTAATAGTTATCTTTTCTCACTATCTTTAAGAACCATGCCAGTTTGGGCACCATCATCTCTGGCCTCTATATGTAAGGTTACACTACAACAACTACCTTGACAACAAAAAGCCAAAAAGTTCCAACAACACTGACAAAGTTTATTTCCTGTTTATGCTACATGTTGAGAAAGGGGCTCTACTCATCATAGCTACTCAGATATCTGGGCTATAGAGACTTTAACCTCTACCTGCATCTACCTTAACCTCTACCTGCATCCACCTTTATGGAGGTTTCCATCTCATTCAGAGTAAAATCTAAGTTCTCCACCATGCTGTAAAAGGTCGTCCATGAACCACTAGCTGAAGATAACTCCAGGGCAGCATTTCTCATGTAGCAAGTTCATTAACTGAGATTCTAACCACATGCCCTTGCCATTTTGAATAATTTGTTATTTGAACAAATTTCTTCCATTTCCAATAGAACTCATAGTTTCAGCACTTAGGTTTCACAAATATGTGAAAATTTTAATTTGCTGTTCCGACTGAATTTTAGTCTTACTCAAATTTTATCACAATGGCAGCTATAATCAATGTGTGAGGTCTTGAGCTAGCAAGTGGTTTTAATAAAACCACAGGCAGAAAGCTAATTAATGTATGAGTTATTCTTCCTTGTGTGTAGAGAGCTTGTAAAAATATAACACACATCAAAAGCAGGATTTCAACTTTGTTATAAAATGGTTGCAGGAAAGAATTTAGCCTTCATAAGAAGGATTGGATGTGTGAAAGTCAGCACAAAGGAAGTAGATTGGAATAATCAATTAGGAATGGGAAGGGGAGGTCAGTCAGGAAGGAGTTAAACACTGCAGCTTGAGAGACAGTTTTCATTCAGTTTGATGCATCAGTGATACTAGACTAAAGTATCCTTGGGTGCTACTGAATTCAGTTAGAGTTAGAATATACACATAAGATAAATTAAAAACTCTTACATTCTTGCCTCATGAAAAACTGTATTGCCAAACACTGGCAGTAGACAGTTAAAATCTTTCCCTCTGGTACTTCTCTGCTCTTCTCATCCTGCTCCTTTAACTCCAACCACATTGCTCTAGTTAGAGTTCAAATCTTCATCACTGATCCATCTGCCACATGACCCAAGTTGGCTAGAGTCTTGTCCGCATGCTTTTTAAAAAAGACAAAAAAAGAAGATGGTCTCTTCTTCTTAGGTGGTTAGATTAAGTAATGAGAGCCCAGGAAATGCTATTGGTCACGTTTATACCCTTGTTGTAACAGCCAGTCTTGAAAATAATGCTGACAAGTAGAGGCAGAGGAAAGGATGAGGATAGAATTTTAATGGCATTTCAAGCCTAGAATGCAGGTATCCCTGGAAACCACCATTCCCTTGACCTCCTGCAATTAGGTTACATCACTTAATTAATTGTCTGTTTTTTCAAGTTAGTTTATGCTGGGATTCTATCATTTCCAACCTAAATGCTCATTACCAAATGAAACCTCCATACAGGTTTAGAATAGTTGTAGCAATTTAAAAAGTATTGAATCATGGGGGTAGATAACAAATCATATCAAGCATTTTGACAGATTTCACCTTGCTGCACAAATTCTTATGAGAAAAATAATTCTTCTCTGATATTTATTCATAGATGCTTGTTATATGGTATCTTGTTTTAGAGAAAGTGAATGAGTGAATATATATATATATATATATATATATATATATATATATATTTAATCAGACTTAGAAATAAAACTGTATGTGTCAATTCAGCACTTGGTTTCCAGAAAACATTATGGTACAATAATTTAAAAATTTTATGACTAAGAGAAGGGTGACTCTCATTTACTTTATTTTATAAATAAAGGAGAAAACAAAACCCAAATGATTCTGTTAATTTTAGTCTGAGTTTAAACTTGCCTTTCTTTTTGACTTTTACTTTGGAAAGATGGCATTTTATAGCTGGAGTATAAAATTAACTACATCTTTATCTCCCCAAACTATTAATAAACACAGTGAGTCAGCCCAAGACAAATTGGAGATAACACAATATCCCATAACACTGCCACATCTACTAGCTTCTCTGGTTATTGTAGTTAGAAAGAACCCACTCTCCTTTCTGTTACATGGTAATTCATAATTAATTCCTGTTACACGTTTTTGCTATTTTTTCCTAACAGCCCCATGAAAATACATATTCTGTCTATTATAATTTACAGTATCTATTAGAAAGCCAGAAGGTTTTAAAACCTATGATAATTGTCATTATTGAGATAAACAGGATAATTAGAGGAGTTTGTAAATTTAGAACTTATCTTTAGGTGGTAAGTCCTGAAGATATTAAATGCTTCTTTTGTTACCACTGTCTTATTACATAACTTTGCACAATTTTGTTCAACTATTTTATCTTAAAAGACTCCTTGTATAAATTGTGAGCAATAATGATTTGCCATTTGAATCATCATGTGAAGATCATGAACACTTCATCAATTATTTTAAAAATATTTGGAGTACTGACTACTTTGTGGGAAACATATTAGGTCTTTGATTCATTGTGATGATTTCAATTCAAACTAGTTATTAAAAAAAAGATTTATTACATTTCCTTTGCTTGGGAGTCCAAGGGGAGGAATAAAGGTTATTACCATTACTTTCTCTCTTGATCTCTCTTTTCCCACCTCTCATCAACTTACTTCTTACCTACAGTCTCATGTAATCTCTCTATACCCTGTAGCAAGATTACTTTTGTTGGTCCTTAGAGAGGCTACGTAGATTAGGTGGGAAGAGGTAGGAGAAAAGTCCAGGTAAAGCACAGAGAGAAAACAGCATGGGGAAGAGGGGGAAATGAAATTTGAAGCCAGGTCCTGATGAAAAGGTCATGATTACCTTTGAGGGCACACCTAGGTAATTTACACTTCATTTGGATGATAGTCGGGAGCAATTAAAGGTGTAAATGCAAGAGATTGACATGATCAATCAAGAGATTGTTAAACATCAAGAGATGTTTAAAAGTATTAACCTACCAATATTTTGTCAGGGAAGAAAGAACAAGAGAAATACAAAATAGAAAGCTATTTTAATAAATATTATAAAGTTCAAATCTATTAAAATAGTGCTGGTGAGAGGTAAGGAGGACCTGATCCAACATGGTATATTTGGAAGAGATAACCACTGAAAACTTTATAGAGGAAATTGACACAGTTTATAAAGGTTGAAGTTCAGAACAAGAGAAGGAAAACATTCGTATATATTTACATGGGTTTTAGCAGATAAAGTTCCCCAAAGAATTTTGAATTCTCTGCTGGTACCTCATTTTTTAACTAGAAGAATGTTGTTCATAAATAAATGCAAAAGAATCAGAAGAAAATGTATTTCTTCCTGTCATGATGACTTTTAACAACAAATTTGTTTTCATTTAAGATGGCTGGTTAAGTTGATGCTAAATAATGTGTTGGGGAACCCAAAGAATATTTCCCTTCCCTATTTTTTTTTACCAAAAATTAAAATTTTGTTTCATTAATTTTTAATGTGTTTGCTTCATTAGTTAGGTTGTCTCTAGGTTAAAAAAGGCCAAAAAGTATGAGAGGCTGTTCTGCTTTGTTCAACACTAAATATCTAGCATCTAGAATAATGTCAGTATAAAGCAGACGCTGAATATGTTTAGTGAATAAATAAAGGAAGCATCTTCCATCAAAGGAGAAATATTTTCAGTTTTATTCCCTTTAAAGAGGATTTGCCTCCTGTCAGTGAAGTTTCCAAATTCACTTTGTCTTTCTTTATTCACTTCTGCTCACTGTGGTCATGTGGAGAAAAACTAAATATTGTATTCCCAGTCTCCTCTGCTGTATGTGGAGTCTTAATTAGCTTTTCAAACACATTGCAGATAAAACCTATTAATCCTCTGACCTTCACTGAATTCAAAAGTTTTTTGTGTTAATTGTTTTGAGATAATAATAGACAGTTTTGCTGTTAAAAAAAAAAAAAGTCGTGGCATCTCTTCCAGGAAAACAGTAGAACCAGGAAGCCGATTTGAAAGGATGCTTGTGTCTGTGCTGCCATGCTTGGCTATTATTACAAATACAGAAGAGGGTCACTTCTAAATTTCATGGAGACTATTTGTTTTCTTATAACTATGATATCATCTTTTAAAAAACAGTTTCTCTCCAAAAGCAACAAAGATAGAAATTAGATCACTTGACATAGTTGCGGTTTTATATATTAAAGCTGTAACGGAAAGAACTAATGTTAATTGTCCTCTTATTATATTCCCAGCACTTTGCTTGCTTTATCTCCTTAAAATTCCAGGATTCCCCCTTGAATGAGATTTGGTTATTCCTGTCAACATTTATTTCTGCTTACAATGTTTCCATCACTCAGGTACTGAGGATAAACTGATGAAATCACCACCCACATTTCACAGACGAGCAAACAGGATCACATATTCATTTGTTTTCAAGAATAGAAGTTCCTATGGCTTATATGAGGATGAATCATTATTTGAGCTCTGTTCTCTTTGATTCCAGACCCGGGGTCAAATCTTTAGTGATCATCAGCAGCTGGGAGGCAGGGGGAGCTTCAGATCACCAAGGTCAAGGTGACACATATCAGTTTGTATCTGTTGTACTAGTATAATTATTAATCACACTCCCTTTCAATTTTACAAATGTCCAGTAGAGACAATTGCATCCCAGCTTTTGAAATTATTGTTTCCCAGAGATGTAGATATGATGTGGCACATCAGACTCTATCACCCCCTCAGAGATTATGATTCCGGTGGCTTGGTGTGAGGCCTACAGATCTGCATTTTGAAATGGTCCTGTGCTGCCAGATTTTTAGTTGGCTTGGGCTGCCATAACAGAATACCATAGAATGGATGGCTTTAACAACAGAAATTTATTTCTCACAGTTTCAAGATCAAAGTGCCCAGCAAGGTAGGTTTCATTCTGAAGCTTCTTCTCTTGGCTTTAGGTAGCCACAGTCTCACTCAAGGTGCTTACACATCCTTTTCTTGGTGTGTGCCCATGGAGAGTAAAGCTCTCTGGTGTCTCTTCTTATAAGAATACTAATCCTGTCGGACCAGGGCCCCACTTTCATGACCTCATCTAATGCTCACAGACCCTATCTCTGCTTTAGCTTTTCCCTTATACACTGAGAAGTTGGGATAACATCAGAGGCTATCTATTGAGATTGGGAACCAGACTGGAGGAAGAAGTACCTTGTCAAACTACCTGAGATTCCAGTAGACTCTTCCATGGGAGTTGAACATGTGTGAAGAGGTGATGATCACTGCCCTCAGAGAGCCAGTGTTGGTGATGGAGGAATGCTGTCTTCATCACTTATGCTGGGGCAGGGGAAAAAAAGGTTGAAAACTTGGGTAAATGATCTTTACTTTCTCTTTCTGAATTTAAACACTTTTTAAAAAACTTTATGATTGGATTTAGCAACTTCTTGATGAAATAAATTGTCTGTCAGCTGCTTAGTTTAACTACCCACATACAAACACACGCACACACAATCTGTGAAACAACAGCTGAAGGACGTATTTGATGATGTGAGCACAAACTGGTTTTTTCAGTCTCTTTCCTACTGAGTTGTTGGAGGACAATAGTGTGAACATCCACCCTTCCTTGCCAGCTGGCTTGTATTCCTACACCAGGGAAATAATGGTCACACTTACCCTACCCATTATGACAAGCTGCCTCTGGTCAAAATTATTACAGCATGTCCTTATTAGTGTCTGAATCCTGCTTCCATTTGCACATTACACCTACCCAGTCCTGGATGAGTAATTTTACTTGTGAGAGCCAAATAAGCAAAATGTAGAATTAGCCTTGGACAAAAATAGCTGCTGTTACAAACGTGATTTAAGGGATGAAATGGTTCGGATCATCATCTCTGGTGTCTTCGCTTAACAAAGGCAGCTAAGAGGGGTTATCGGTCTCGGAGGTGAAATATCGCTATTGCTCCGTCTGAAGGAAAGTGTTCCTTTGGTTACTTCTTCTTTGTCCACAGGGCAAATGCTGTAATATGAGAAACCAGAGAGGTGGTCTGTGCAATAGCAGTTTGCCTTTGAGGGTATTAGGGCAGTATTTTTCTTTTTGCCCCCTTGCCAGCTGTCTTATAGCATAGGTTGAATGCAAGTGCTTTGCCTTTGACACTGTGCATTTAAAATGCCAGCCCCTGCAATTTACAGTACAAAAGGGCAAAGATACATGGGGGAATGAGAAAAAAACTCTCTAATCTCTTCTCATTGGTTGACCTTTTTGGTTCTGCTTTATATAGACATTAAAGGAGCCTCTATGGCCATATTTCCAATTGTAAAACAATACAAAAATAACTCCTCATCCAGTGTTAATTATATACATTCCTCCTAGTCTTCATGCATTAGAATATAAAGAATATTTGCATCCCTGAGCCTGAACATCAAAAGCCATTGTTATCTCCATTAGCTGAAAGTAAAATCAAATTGCATTCTGTGATTTTCATGATAAGGGCCAGGAAAAATTAATATCTGAAGAAATATGTAGAAATAAAATGATAGTTTTGTATATAGGATTTTAGGCCAACAATACTTGAATCTAAAAGGTGTGCTTAACATGCTTACTTCAAATTAATTTAGAAAATGTTAAATTTTAATAGATCGTAATATAATAATCTGAAGAAATGGGTATAAAAGGAAATGTAAAACTGAGAATGATGTTAGTACTATGCAAATATGCATTCTTGACAAATGGTTTATGGATTCGCTACTTCTCCCTAGATATTCATTCATTCATTCATTCATTTGTTTTCTTATTCACTTATTGAGTCTTACAATGAGAGGCACTCTTCTTGGTGCTAATAAGGAATAATGGTAAAAACAACAAATCCTTGCCCTTAAAGAACTTCACCATCTAGTAAAGGAACAGACAATAAAAGGAATGTCATGTAATATCTGGGAGTGGTAAGTGCTATGAGGAATTATGAGGGTAAGGGAATAGAAACTAAGGAAGCTGCTGTTTTCCACAGGTTGGTCTGGAAAGGCCTCTCTGAGGAGTTGCTATCAGAGCAGAGCTTTGAATGAAGTGAGGGAGTGAACTGTGCATACATCAGTGGAAAGAGTTCCATGTAAAGGAAAGAGAAAATGTGAATGCCCCAAAGGTCATGGGGCAGTGAAAGAAGCCATGTGGCTGAAACAGCAAGAGCCAGGTGGGAGTGGTAGGATGTGAGCTCACTCAGAGTTGTGGAGGTTTTATCCCAAATCAGATGTGGACCTTTCAAAGGGTCTGAGTACAGATGAGTTTAACAAATTATGAAAGTGAAAAAAAAAATAGAAGGAAGGATAACAGATATTCCTCATGACCTATGTTGGTTAGAAAGCTGTTTAGACTGCCTCTTGCTCTGTCCCCTTACCTCTAGTGACATTGCAGTCACTGAATTTTGCATATAAAAGTCTTCTCTTCAGAAAAGGAAAAGGCTAGTGCCATCTGATGGCCATACTTGTGAACATCATTCTCTATCTGGGAGTATTTGCAAAAATGAAAGCATTTAGGCCTAAGGGTAATAAAGCTTTCAGGGTTACTCATTGCCTAGGTAAATTTATCTATTAAGTACGTATAAAATAAGAATTAATTTTAAAACTTTGTTAAAATACTGGCTGAAGCTATTCTGTGCTTTGAACAATCTTTTAGTTTAGTCCAACAAATAGTTATTTTTGTCTGTATATGTAATTCTATTCATATAGAGGCTATTCAATACAGTTCTGCTCAGTTAAAATGAATCTACTGTCTCTTCATCAGTGAGGTACCATCTACCTTTCTTAATTGTCACAATAATCCCCTTGAATCCAGAGAGAGACCACACCATACTCTGCTTATTGTGGTAGTTATTGTTGTAGTCTAATTATTTGGCTAGCCCACTGACTTCTTTTACATAGTGTTCACCTAATAAATATAAGTGAATCAATAGGAAAGAAATAACTCTGCTTTAATGTTACATAACACTATCTCAAGGGCTGCCTGACTTTGAGTTTTGGCTTAGTTGCCTGCAAGCTGCAGATGCACATGAGTTTCTTCATGTGGGGGGGCACTAACAGTTCTCTGCTCATGGGGGTGCTGTGAAGATTAAGTGATAAAATGTAGGTAGGATGCCTAACACAGTACCTGGCATGTCATAAGCAGTCTATACATGATCACTATTTTTATCATTATTGTGGGTTGTTTATACTGCTGTGTACGTTGGAGGTCAAATTATGTCTCATGGAAAAGTTACATATGAAAAATAACGAGTAGCTCGTAAGGATGGTTTGGTCTGATTATTCGATAGGTATTTGATTGTATATCTCCTTTGTAGTAAACACTGCTCTGGCATATCCCACAAACATGTGCACTACTGAGAAGATTGAAAACTCCATGAGGGTAGGCTTCTGGATGCTTAATTATTGTGTCTACAGAGTCTAGAGAGGCGTCTGGCACAGAGTAGACAATTAATACTTGATGAATGAATGAATGAATGAATGAAACAGTATTGAAATTATCTGGATTTACCTCTTAGTCATGTAACTATGTTTTAAAAAAATTGATTTAAATTAAAGTTTCTGAGGGTGTCTGGGTGGCTCAGTCGGTTGAGCCTCTGACTTCAGCTCAGGTCATGATTTCACAGTTCATGAGTTCGAGTCCCGTGTTGGGCTCCGCGCTGGCAACATGGAGCCTGGAGCTTGCTCCGAGTTCTCTTCTCTCTCTCTCTCTGTCCCTCCCCTGCTCATGCTCAGTCTCTCTCTCTCTCTCAAAAACAAATCAACATTAAAAAAAATTAAAAGTTTCTGTATGTAGATACATGCAAAATGGAATGATATTCTAAAGTGCATTATCATCATTGTATTTTTACCTCGGAGAATTATGTCAGAAGTAATACTATCCTAGGCTAGTCCTTTCTAAGCAATAATGAAAAGATTCTTCCTATTAATAATAGTGAGAAGGATCCCTATTTGGGCACAACTATTACATAACTCACTAAATTTGTATATGTTGGCTTTTTCCTTATTATGTACTGTATATTATTTTAATTTTTTTAATCTTTATTTATTTTTGAGAAAGAGAGAGAGAGATGGTGTGTGAGCAGGGGAGGAGCAGAGAGAGAGGGAGACACAGAATCTGAAGCAGGCTCCAGGCCCCGAGCTGTCACCCCCACGCAGGGCTCCAACTCATGAACCCATGAAACGTGAGATCATGACCTGAGCTGAAGTCGGACTCTGAACCGACTGAGCCATCCAGGCATCCCTATGTACTGTATACTATTTTAAATGATTATGTACTGTATATTTATTTTCAGTTAGTAACCTTATTTCCTGCTCAACCAACTAACTCTAACTCACATATATTAAGTCTCTAACTCACAAATTTTTCCAGGTATTCCTATAGACCTTATAAAGCGATTTTTTATAAACTTATTTTGTGTTTTAGTCAGGTTTCAGTGTTCTCTAGAATTTTTAAAAACTCTGTATAAAAAGGATCTTGTAACCTTAATGCTAAACTTGATCCATATTTCAAAAAGTATTAATACCAGATTATTTTTTGGGATTTAGAGAAGTGCTAATCACACAGACTTAGCATAGGTTCACCAAAATCAAGACATGGGAAATTACCCTTAATTCTTTATCAGGTAGTGAAGTGGAAGATCAGAAAAATCATGTACGTAGTGCATGTGTTGTGAAACTTGTGGAAAGGTACCTTCTGTTCTGCGATTAAAAGACAGAAAATGGACTGAATACAAGGACTAGCAATCCCAAGGACTTCTACATACCCGTGCTTAACAGTGTTGAGTTAACTCATTCAACCTGGCAGAGGGTCTAATGGTGTATAGAGGGCCTCACCATTTCCTGACAGTCTGGATTAGTCATCCTTGAAAAAGAGATGAACTTGGGGTACTACTGAATATTTCTTTATTTGTAGGAAGTCCATTCATGATTCATCAATGGTTTGTGACACATTTGCTATCATAATAAGCCAGCACATCTTCAAAGTCAATAAGATTTATAACAATTTTATGTGGAAAAACACATTTAAGAATACTTGCTGGGACCTATATCCACTTGCCAGCTGGCTATATCAAACATCACTCTGTTGTTGAGTGCGTTCCTTACAATGCCCTACTTATTCTTACAGAATTTACTTTTTTTTCAGGCTGTGAAGTCATCAATTTACTCTCACCAGAAAGAACTAATGCTTCTCCCTGAGTGCTTTAGCTACTCCTAAGCAATTCTGAGCCAGAGAACTATACTGTTAAAAAAAAATCTCATTTTTAAATAATCATTATTGTCTGGTACTTCACCAAGTTACTATTTCAGATACACTTCCAATTAGAGTGGTGCCCATAATTCAATGGTTTGATGGTAGAAAGTATGGGCATCTACAGGTTTCTGCACCTGAAGCATTTTTGAGAATCTCTTTAGGAGCAAATACAGGATAATGTGTCCAAGCTTCAACTCAGCAAGCTATTCCCTCCTTCAGCCAACAGTTTTACTCCCAACACCCACTAGTTAGGAGCCTGGGATGCTTATGTGATTGCCATTACTTCCCCCATTTCCCTCAGCACTGAGAATTTGTCGAGCACTATGTGATAAAACCATTTATGTTTACATAGAATTGCATTGCACAGGTTCTAAGCTTTCTAAAGGATTTTTTAAAATTTTTTTAATGTTTATTTATTTTTGAGACAGAGAGAGACAGAGCATGAACGGGGGAGGGTCAGAGAGAGAGGGAGACACAGAATCGGAAGCAGGCTCCAGGCTCTGAGCACAGGCTCTGAGCCTTAGCACAGAGCCCGACGTGGGGCTCGAACTCTCAGACTGTGAGACCATGACCTGAGCTGAAGTCGGACGCTTAACTGACTGAGCCACCCAGGCGCCCCAAGGCTTTATTTTTTAAATCAAGTTTAGCCATTAAAAACTCCTTATTATCTTTTGATTCCTTATATTGCTTTTTTTTCAAAATCCTGTTTTCTATGTAATGTGATTTTTCATTCCCAACCCCCACCTCTCCATAAAGTAAATATATATAGTGCAATGCTTAAAAAAAGGGAATTATTGACTATTTTAGATAATTTTTTGCATTCCAACCTACTGGAAGCTGTCAAATTTTAAATTAGGTAATTACCAATGCCCCAATCATTTTATCTATTTATTTCTTCTTATGAGTTTCTTAAATTATGTGAATTCTTTTCTTATTTTTCTGATTTAATTTGAAAACTATGTTATTTAACTTAAACTTATAACATTTTTGTTACAAAATATCCATTCATGAAAATTGTTAAAATCTACATATTAGAGTTTTGTAAGTTTCTGGCTGAACCCTTCTAACAACTGTGCATAACCTTTGCTAAAGACATATAATCATTAACGATCAGGTGTCTTGTTTAGAGACTATTGAGACCAAAAAGGATGTTTGCAACTTTACCAGGAAACTATACCAAAATGACTCGAAGATTCTGAAACCTTAAAAAAAAGTGGCAATTCTTAAACTAGATAGTTTAAGTGCCTATTGGCACTATTCAATTAAAGTTCGTATGTTGACAGATATGTTCCATATCTGTACCATTGAAAATGGTAGCTACTAGTTACATATGCCTTACGACTCTTGCAATATGACAAGTGCTATTGAGAAGTGGAATTTCTAGTTTCATTTATTTTTATATTTGAAAAGCCAGATGTGGCTAGTGGTGCCATATTGATGAGCACAGCCTACTCTTTGTATTCACCATGCCCTTCCTTTGCCTCCCACCCAACTTCCTTGTCTATGTGACAGAAATAGAATATAAATTGTAGTTTATGTTAACACAGAAGTCATTCAAGGTTCCTGTACTTCCTAAGAATTGTGTAAGTTTCCATAGTGTGAAGCTAATTTGGCTCTTTGGGAGAAAACTATAGCACAGAGTTAACATTTGCTCATTTCCATGGTGTAAATAATCCCACCATGGCTAATATGAAGCTGTCAATGTGAAATCTATCAGCTAGAGAAACATCTGAAAATATAGCCAGGCTCTCATAAGCTGGTATGAACTTGATCTAATGTACCTATGCCCCATGACAATCCAAAGCCCTTCTTCATTTTCTTCAAAGTTCCAGAGCTTCATGTGCTTGAGATCACCTCTGGCTATAAGCCCTTCTCATACTTTGTTCATTTAGTAGGCTAGCTTGTTAATCCTCCTCATGCTATCCAGCATTTTTCTTTCATTTCAACAAAATACATTTACACACACTATTTATATGAAGAGTCAAATTTTAAAAAGGAGTTTATGGATGGTAGGGTGTGTGTATGTGTGATGGAACGGAGATCACTGCATAACATTACTAACAAATACAGATTAAATGTTGACTGTCTGCTATTTAATGTCCTTTGGATAGTATTCAGTGCCCTTTCTCAGGTAGCCTCCAGACACATGTCACCTCTCTGACTCTCATCCTCCTTTCTTCTCCCCTCAGTTGTCCTTACCTCCTCACTTTTGGATAACCCCTAAGAATTCCAAAAATGTTTACTAAGTCATTAAAAGTAATTCCATTCTCCCTAGTCTCTACTCCCAGATGCTCCTCTTAATATCCCAACTCGTTAATTTGCATGAAGGGCCCTTTATTTACTAGGGTCAACCTATGTTATAAAGCATTTATTCATAAATTCAACAATATTCATTGAACATCACCTATATGACAGACACTGTCCTGGTTGTAAATATCAAATTTGACCCTCTGTTACATTAGTATTGAGTGAAATAATTCTCCAAATGCCTAGCACTGTGCTGAAATATGTTAGCAGCCAATAGATGCCATTTTATTACATTGTTGAAGCAAAATTTAGAAATAAGAGAAAGAAATAAAGGATGTGAACTTTAGAAAGATTAAGCCTTTTCATTTCTTTATTTCATCTATTCCTCTTACTGACACATCTTATTCCACCCCAAAACTACCTTTTATACTATGATATTTATGAACCTCAGCTATGTATAAACAATGATGTAACCTACTCTCACTTTAGCAAAATTTTGCATAAATACTGTAGTTTTAATTAATACAACCTTATCCTTCCATTGACCTGTATTTAATTGTCACTGTTATCAATTCCCTAGCTGTGTATTGTGGGTACACAGTAAATATGTATAACATGCTTTTGGTTTCAATGAATGAGAAACTACAGTAAGTGACAAATACAGTTAAGTATTGCAGCTATGCTTAATAATACGTTTTGGCTTATTTTCTTTCCTTGATCATTCTTTTAGTTTTCTGTGTAAAATTATTTGGTAATTTTTACAAGTGCATAAGCAATATTTGTATTGCCCTGACACTAGGTGCTGTGATAGAGGAAGGAATGCATTAGCACTGTGTGTTCCTGCATACACTAGGGTAAGAGACATGTCTTATCAAGTCTCTCTTTCACACCTGCCTTCTGCTCTTGGTCTCCACAGCTCCTGTTCTAGTGCAAGCTACTGTTACCTCGAGTCTGAAACACCACGTTATTATTCTTAGCTGGTCCTCCACAATCTGTAATTCACACTAACCACGTATTCTGCACTCCATGGTTTCAGAGACTGCATATGTGATTATTTCACTATCTACCTAAACCTGTTGAAGCTTTGTCTAAATACTGTCTTTAGGATGAAGTCCAAATGTAAGGGTTTCAGTGCCTTTCATGATCCGTGTCTAGCTTCATCTCTTGATCACCACTTTCCCACCCAAAATTCTATGCAATCTGTTAAGTCATCGCATTTTCTCATACTGTAGGTTCTTTCAGAGTCTTCTTTCTTTGTTCGAGCCCTTTCTTTGTTCTTCACCTCTCTGAGGTCTGTTCTTTTCTGAATACTTGTATTCATATAAAAGTATCTAGTTCTTATTTTCACAAATTCTCACCCCTTCCTGGACCTCTGGGTAAGTAGATGTAAACATCAGTTTCCCTAATAAAGTATCCATCCCCTATAATGGAATGTAGCACACGTACTGGGTATTTAATTGTCTCTCACTAGATCTGAGCTCTATTTTTTTTTGTTTTGGTTTAAATCACTTTTCTGTCTTAACTGACAGAGCTAGGCACAATACAAAGTGAATTTTATGCCTCTGTTCAAGATTAAGGTGAATTAAATAATGTCCATACCCAGAAGAATTTGTTTCTCTGCTGGCATTCAAAAGTGACTGTGAAGAAAGCATACATTTGCAAGTGCCTATTATGTTCAAAGTATTGTGCTTGGTACTTTACATATGTCACCTCATTTAATCCCTACTGCAATTTGAGGCTTTGAAAACCTAAGCATGCTCAAGGGTATAAAATAGTAAGTGGCAAAGCTGGGATTCAAAGCTTGACCTTTTTGAGTACAATATTTATGTTCTTTTCACCAATCCACGTTGCTTTTGAGGGTCTATGAAAGCTGAATTGCTGGCTACTATCCATCTTGTTGACTGAATTGAAGAATATTTATTAGAGATCCTTGTAAATATTCAACACAGGTACAGTTGACTATACGTACTCATATGTATCTATTGACTGAATAAGTAAGTGACTAGATAGTATTATTATTGTAATTAGGGTCAGAGAAAAGCACAGAATATATATTCTTAGGAGTAACATCACTTAATGGAAATTCCTCATTAATGGGTATTATAGCAATTAAGAGTTCTATCATCAAATATGTTTAGTAGAGGCTCCTGGGTGGCTCAGTCAGTTAAAATGTCTGCCTCTTGATCTCAGCTCAGGTCTTGATCTCAGGGTAGTGAGTTCAAGCCCCACGTTGGACTTGGCACTGGGCAAGGAGCCTACTTAAAAAAAAGTTAAGGAAACAATGAGTCAAGTTAGATTGGTTTCACTACTAAAGAGTTTCTGTCTGGAATATGTTGAGTCATGGTATAATCCTAGAAAGATAACATTTTGTATACAGTGCTTCTCAGAGTTCTTCGAACCTTGAAATCTTTTTGTGGAAAAGAGCATCTGTTGATCTAATATGGCACAGATCCTACTTTAAAGTATTGTAAATCATTTGTAAAATCATTTTACTCATGAGAGAATATTACTCTTAAAAATGCATTCTGCCATGGGGCCCCTTGGGTGGCTCAGTCGGTTGAGCTTCCAACTTCAGCTCAGGTCATGATCTCCTGGTTCACGGGTTTGAGCCCCACATAGGGCTCTGTGCAGACAGTTCAGAGCCTGGAGCCTGCTTCTGATTCTGTGTCTCCCTCTCTCTCTACACCTCTGCCGCTCATGATCAGTGTCTCTATCTCTCCCAAAAATAAATAAACATTTAAAAAATACATTCTGACATGTAAATTCAAACAAGGATTGTGGATGGCTACTTCTGAGATTGTAAAATATAGAAGTTAATTTACATGTATGGGTTGCAAAATAACTTATTAATATTGTTAGTCCTCTAAGACACAGATATCAGAGTTTTCCACTTTATACTAGAGGATATAAAATATGGCTTCTTATTCAAGTGCTTAATAAGTTATGCATATGGAGATGCTTCAATTATATTCAGAGACTTTGGTGATTGAATATTGTAAGTATGATGTTGTGATGAACAAGATGAATAGCACTGAGCAAATGGTATTAAACGTTACCTACAAGGTCCTGTTCTAAGCATTTTTGATGTATTACCTTATGCATTAACAACGTGAAACCAAGTATCATTGTTAAATCTATTATTTCTTTTCTTATTGAGATATAATGTGTAATGACATATAACATTATATTAGTTTCAGGTGCACAATATAATGATTTGATATTTGTAGATATTGTGAAATGATCACCACAATAAGTTTACCATCTGTTACCACACAAAGTGACGAAAAATAGTTTTTTTCTTGTCATGAGAATTTTAGGTTTTACTCTCTTTGACTCTTTCAAGTATGTCATGCGATATTATTGCAATATATAATTACCATGCCATACATTACATCCCCATGAATTATTTTATAGTTTGAAGTTTGTACTTCTTGACCCCCTCACCCGCTGTCAACTTTCTTCCCCTTTGACAACCACAGTTCTATTCTCTGTAACTATAATTTTGCTTTTGTTTGCTTCTTCATTTGTTTTGTGTTTTAGATTCGAATATAGTAAAATCATATTTTTGTCTTTTTCTACATGACTTATTTCACTTAGCAAAATATCCTCAAAGATCCATTCATGATGCCATAAATGGCAAGATTCAAGTCTTCTTTATGGTAAGTGCTATTCCACTGTACATATACATGTACATGTATATGCAAATTGTACATGTACATGTATATGTATATGTACAATGCAATAGTAATGCAATGAACACAGGGACACGTATGTCTTTTAAAATTAGTGTTATGTTTTGTTTCGTTTTCTTCAGGGACTCAGAAATGGAATTGCTGGATCATATGGTAGCTCTATTTTTAATTTTTTAAGAACCTCCGTACTGTTTTTCATAGTGCTGCACCAATTTACATCCCCACTAACACTGTACGAGTGTAGACTTTTCTCTATATCCTTGCCAACGCTTGTTGTTTCTACTCTTTTTGATAATCTCAGGATTAGTGATACTGAACATCTTCTCATGTGCCTTCTGGTCATCTGAATGTCTTCTTTGGAAAAATGTCTTTTCAGATCATCTGCCCATATTTTAAGTAGAATTTTTTTTTTTTTTTTGCTATTGAGTTGTATGTGTCCTTCATATATTTTGGATATTAACTGCTTATTGGATAAGTGAATTGTAAAATTTTCTCCCACTTAAGAGGTTGCTTTTTCATTTTGTTGATAGATTCTTTTGCTATGGCAGAAGTTTTTACTTTGATGTTGTCCCACTGAATTTATTAGTTGTAACAGTTGTGAAGTGGAGTCTGTAGAGTTTTCTATATATAAAATCATGTTGTCCACAGATAGTAACAGATTTATTTCTTCTTTTTCAATTTGGGTGCCTCTTATTTTTTTTTGTTGCCTAACTGTTCTGGTTAGGACTTCCAATACTGAGCAGAATACAAGTAGTGAGGGTGGGCATCTTTCTCTTATTCCTGATTTTAGAGTAATAGCTTTCAGCTTTTCACCAGTGAATATTATATTAGTTGTGAACTTGACATATATGGCATTTATTTTGTTGAAATACATTACCTCTATACTCACTTTGTTAATTTTTTAAAACCATAAATGTATGTTGAACTCTATCAAATACTTTTTCTGAATCTATTGAGACGACCATATGATTTTTATCCCTCTTTTTAACGTGGTGTATCATGTTGATTGATTTGCAAATGTTGAACAATACTTGCATCCCTGAAATAAATTCCACTTGATCATGATTTTTGATTCTTTTAATATATTGTTGAATTAGGTTTGCAAATATGTTGTTGAGGATTTTTACATCTATCTTCACCAGAGATATTGATATTTATTTATTTATTTGTTTATTTATTATTTATAATTTTTTTTTCCCCCTTTGGAGTCCTTGTGTGGTTTTGGTATCAGGGCAATGCTCCTCACAGAAGGAGTTTGGAAACATTCTCTCCTCTTCAATTTTTTGGAAGAGTTTGAAAAGGTAGGTATTAAATATTTGAGTGTTTGGTAGAATTTACCAGTGAAGCTCTCTGGTCCTGAGCTCTTATTTGCTGGGAGTGTTTTGATTATTGATTCAATCTGATTACTAGTAATCTGTCTATTCTTATTTTCCATTCCTTCATGATTCAATCTTTGATTATTATATTTCTAGGAATTTACTCATTTATTCTAGGTTATCCAACTTGGTGCTGTATGATTGTTCATAATACTCTCTTACGATCCTTTGCATTACTGTGGTATCAGTTGTAGCTTGCCCTCTTCCATTTCTGGTTCTATTCATTTGAGCCCTCTCTTCTTTTCTTGGTGAATCTAGCTAAAGGTTTGTCAATTTTGTTTATCTCTTCAAGGGCATACTCTTTATTTCATTAACCTTTTCTATTGTCTTTTTAGTCACTATTTTATTTATTTCTGCTGTGATTTTTGTTATTTCCTTCCTTTTACTAACTTTGGGTTTTATTTGTTCTTTTTTCTAGTTCCTTTAGGTGAAAACTTAAATTGTTTATTGGAGAATTTTGTTTGTTTCTTGAGGTAGGCCTATATTACTATAAATTTGCCTTTTAGAACTGCTTTCTTGCACCCCATAGATTTTTCTATGTTGTGTTTCTGTTTATACTTGTCTCAAGGGATATTTAATGTCTCTGCTTTTTTTTTCCTTTGACCCATTAGTTGTTCTGTAGCATGTTGTTTAATCTTCACATTTTTGTTATTTTTCCAGTTTTCTTCTTGTAATTGATTTCTGGTTTGTTTTTGTTTTTGTTTTGTTTTGTTTAGAGAGAAAGAGAGCACAAACTGGGGAGATGGGCAGAGGGAGGGAGAGAGGGAGAGAGAGAGAGAGAGAGAGAGAGAGAGAGAGAGAGAGAGAGAGAATCTTAAGCAGGCTCCACACTCAGTGCAGGGCTCAATCCCATGACCCAAAGATCATGACCTGAGCTGAAATCGAGAGTTGGATGCCTAACCAACTGAACTCCCAGATGCCCGTGATTTCTGGTTTCATACTGTTGTGGTTGGAGAATATGCTTGATAGGATTTCAATGTTCATGAATTTATTAAGACTTGTTTTGTGGGGCACCTGGGTGGCTCAGTTGGTTAACTGTTTGATTTTGACTCAGGTAATGATCTCACGGCTCGTGGGTTTGAGCCCTGCATCAGGCTCTGTGCTGACATCTCAGAGCCTGGACACTGCTTCAGATTATGTATCTCCATCTTTTTCTCTTGTTCTCTCTCTCAAAAATAAATAAACATTAGAAAATTAAAAAAAAAAGACTTGTTTTGTGGTATAACGTGATCTATTCTGAAGAATATTCCATGTGCACTTGAGAAGAATGTGTACTCTACTGCTTTGGGATGGAATGTTCTCTATATACCTATTAAGTCCATCTGTTCTAATGTGTCATTTATGACTGATATTTCCTTATTAATTTTCTATCTTGATGTAAGTAGGGTAGTAAAGTCTCCTACTATTACTGCAGTGCTGTCTATTTCTCCCTTTAGGTCTGTTAATACTTGCTTTATATATTTAGGTGCTCTATGTTGGGTTCATAAATATTTACAAATGTTATATCTTCTTGGATTGACCCCTTTATCATTATATAAAGTCCTTCTTTATCTTTTATTACAGTCTTTGTTTTAAAGTCTATTTTGTCTCATATACATACTCCAGCTTTCTTTTGGTTTCCATTTACATAGAATTTTTTTCCATCCCTTCACTTTTAGTCTGTGTGTGCCCTTAGGTATGAAGTAATTCTCTTGCAGGCTACATATAAACGAGTCTTTTAAAAAAATATACATTCAGCTATTGTATGTCTTTCAAGTGGAGAATTCAGTCTACTTACATTTAAAGTAGTTATTGATAGACCTGTACTTATTCTCATTTTGTTAATTGTTTCTGGTTGTTTCATAGTTCCTTTCTGTTCCTTTCTTTTCTTATGGTTTGATGACTTTGTTAATGTTCATTATGATCAGATTTCTTTCTCATCTTTTGTGTATAGACTATATGTTTTCACTTTGAGGCTACCATGAGGCTCACACATAACATATATACAATAGTTTGTAAGGCAACAGCAGTTTAAAGTTTTTTTTAATGTATTAAAAAATTGTTTTACGTTTATTTATTATTGAGAGACAGAGAGAGACAGAGCATAAGCATGGGAGGAGCAAAGAAAGGGGGAGACACAGAATCCAGAGCAGGCTCCAGGCTCTGAGCTGTCAGCACAGAACCCATCCCAAGGCTCAAACTCACAAACTGCGAGATCGAGAACTGAACCAAAGTCGGACGCTTGATCAACTAAGCTACCCAGGTGCCCCAACAGCAGTTTAAAATTGAGTGCATTCTAAAACTCAACATTTTTTATCCCCTCACCATATTTGTTGTTGTTGTCACATTGTGCACCTTTTCATTTTGTGTATATCTTAACTAATTGCTGTTGTTATAGTTATTTTTACTACTGTTGTCTTTTAATCTTCAGCCAGCTGTGTAAGTGACTAATCCACTACCTTTACTATGCATTTACCTTTATCAGTGAGATTTATATTTTGTATGTTTTCTTGTTACTAGTTAGTTCCCTTTCTTCAACCTTAATTAAGTCCCTTGAACATTTTTTTGTAAAGCAGTTTTAATGGGGGTAAAACCTTTAGGGAGAAGCTCTGGATTTGAGAGATCCCTCCCAATTGTGTGTTCCTGCAATCGTTGGCATTTCTGGTGAAACTGCATCTCTGCATCTCCTACCTGTCTTATCCTTTGTGACCGTTTTATTCTTTGTTGTAGAAGAGCTGCCCAGATACTTTTCTGGCCTTTCTCAGAGGAAATTGTTCCATATAAATAGATTTGTACTGTAGATTTGTTGTGTCTGTGGGACAAGATGAGTTCAGGATCTTCCCACCATCTTGGACTGCCCTTACCGGCTCACTCTTTACTGGTGAATTTAAAACATAAAAGTGGGACTTTAAAGCACAAGAAAAGAATAAACAAGTGGTCAATTATTGAAATCAATTTAGACCTCTAAAATAAAGGAAACTCAGGGCACAGGAGGAGTGGCAATCTGTTTATTTCAGATATTCATCTTTTGAATTGAATGCCTTTTGAAGTGGATACGTAAATTATTTCACCTGATCTGTGTCATAACCCTATTAGATAGGCAGCGAGGTCTGGACTAACTCACAGATATTCCGATCCCTGGTCCAGCATCTTTCCAACATAGCAAGTGTTATCACCTCTTTTAAAAAATAATGTCACTTTGGGGCACCTGGGGGGCTCAGTTGGTTGGGCGTCTGACTTCAGCTCAGGTCATGATCTCACAGTCCATGAGTTTGAGCCCCACATCGGGCTCTGTGCTGACAGCTCAGAGCCTGGAGCCTGCTTCAGATTCTGTGTCTCCCTCTCTCTCTGCCCCTCCCCTGCTCATGCTCTGTCTCTCTCTGTCTCAAAAATAAATACAAACATTTAAAAACATTTAAAAAAATAATGTCACTTTTTCTTACAATTTTAAACTATAAATTTTAACATAAAGTTTGAAACTTTATATTATATATTATTATATATTTTATTTTATTTTATATGCATACATAATGAGAAAATATAATTTCTAAAGAGCTTGCAATGAATCATTTTGTAAGCCATATATAAACATGGGCAAATATTTTAACACAAATGATTGTTTTTTTAAAAACCAACATTAAAGACAACAACAATATTAACAGCTAATTTCTAGAGCAAATTTATAGAAAATCCCACATTGTTTGACTTAAACAAGAAGGAAATGCTTTATTTCATATAACAAGAAGTCCAAAATAGAAGTGTTCCAAGGCTTCCCTTATTTAATTACTTATCTCATTAAGCATAAAAATAGTATTAATAAAATAATATTAATTATAAATAAAAATGATGATATTGATACAAGAGAAACACATTTACCCTCAGGAACTTTAAATATTTAAAATATCAACCTCTATTCAAATATTCAAATAATGGCAACAAGTATATTAGCCCAAACTAGAAAATAATATCTAGTTCTGCTCTGTATTTAGTTAAGTAAGGATTTATAATTCATTTACTTTTAGTAAATTTGATTGTCTTTATATGAATTTGACCTTTGAGTTGTTTCTAAAATTTTTATGTTTTTAAATTTTATTTTTTTAAGTTTATTTATTTTTGAGAGACAAAGCAAGAGCGTGAGTGAGGGAGAGGCAGAGAGAAGGAGAAACAGAATCCCAAGTAGGCTCTGTGCCATCAGAACAGAGCCCGATGAAGGGATCAAACTCAGGAACTGTCAGATGATGACCTGAGCGAAGATCAAGTCAGACGCTTAACCAACTGAGCCACCCAGGCATCTCTGTTTCTAATTTTTTTTTTAATATTCAAAGTCTGTAATACATTTTAATAACTTTGGAATTGAATTGTTTACAGAAAAAAATTTTAATCTAGATTTTGCTGGATGTTCGAATATTGCCAGAATAATCAAATTAATTTGGTCTAAGAAAATTAATCATGTGATTTACATTCAATGTTATAAGCTGCTTTCCCAGTTAAAAGAAACTTGCCAGGGTCAAGCAAGAAAAAAAAAAAAAAAACAACAATCTTTCGGTCTCTCTTGAGATCTAATATTGAAGAAATATCTGAAAACAGAGCATAAGTTTCTCTTGTTCATTGATAAGGACAATGGTGTTTTTGAATTCAATAAATGGCAAATATCAAAGAAATACATGAAGACCATAGCTTGCTATTCACACAAATTGGGACCTACAGTTGGGGCCACACAGCTGGTTTTTAAATAAAGATCTTAAAGAAACATGCAATTTAGCTGTGAAACAAATCTGAAGACAGCAATGTTATAGCAATACTTGGTGCCCAGGAAGAGACAAGCGATATGCACAGGGAGAATCAGAAAAAACTGTTTATTTTGCACTGGTCCCAGCCCAGCAGAGTCACCTCCAAAGGCTGAGCCCCCAGCCCCGGCGCTGGCCTACTTTTTTGCCTGGCCAGCTTCTGGGTACTTGGAAACTTTGTATCAGCTGCACAGGTGGGCAGGATTGCAGGGGCTCAAGAAAAAAAAAGGTGGGTGGCCCTTACTGGTTGTGCTACGTGGACAGTCTGCCGATCAAGAGGCAAACAGGGTTATAGAAGCCAAAAGCATGCAAGGGGAGTATCCAGCCTCGGACATCCAGCTGGTTCTTTTTATCTGCTTTTTTTAGCTTTCCTTCTCAGTAATACATACATTTGATGTTCGTATTAATGTTCGTAAAACTTAAACTGTGGTGCGTCCAATCTCATTCAAGCAGTAATAGGCATTTTTTTTTTCTAAAAATAAAATTACATAGTGTTTTGGGATGGTAGTTAACCCCTATATCTGTGATTACTCCTAAAGTTAAAAGTCTGTGTATTACTTTATATGCAAAATATGAAATGAAAAAGACACAACCCCCAAAATAATGTGCGTGTGTTTCATCAACGTGAAAATTTTATGCTAAAATTTTTAATTTTAGAGTTATAAAACTCTATAACTCATCTTTGGTGTGCAAATTTAATATTTAAATATTCTACATATGCATATGTAATATAAATGACAGTAATTTGAAAAAATACAAAATGGTCCATAGAAAAGTATTTGATACTAATGATTGAAAACAATAAATATGCCTCAATTCCGCATCAAAGAAATTGGAGCCTGGGGTCAAAATCTATTAATACTACTATAAATATTACTACTACTACTACCATTACAATACTACATGTTCTACTGCCCTAGGTGAACACATTTATGTTGTTTTACTTCAACACACAAAAAAATGGACAGTGGTACCTCATTGTTAATCCTAAGGTACATTTTTTTTCAGTGACCCTTGGGAGAAACATACCAAGTTTTAGTTACTGAGAAAAACCTCAGATATACTTCTATAAAATAACTAGTACTTTTCAGTTTCCTTTTCTAGTTTCTTTATCTCAATGAAAATTGAGAAGACCTTTTCTTTAAAAAAAAGCAAAATTTGGAATTGTAAGGTTAGTAATCTAATGAGTTTTGGGAAATACTTAAAAAAATTAAATTGTGTAATAATGCATATAATTTAAATAAAGAAGACTAAAAATGAAAGATCTATTTTTATAATCCAAATGAGGAGTTTCTAAATTTTCTAAACTTATAGATAACAGTACATTTTCAAATTTATTGATATGTTTGAAGTGTAATATGCATCATACTTAGAGAGAAGTATAGTGTTCTTTCACTACAGAAATAAGTTTTAAATTAATGGCATACAATTTTTCATTTGTAACTAAATAATCAAGGTAAATCACAGAAAAAATATTTTAATTAACTAAAATATGTTAATATCAAAACTGATTTATTTTAAGATGTACAATAAGTAGACTTTCACACTTTTATCGTTTCAAGTGGACAAGAAGTGATTTATAGATGTATCAATTTATAGATTTTGGCTAACAATTAAGATGGCAATAATTATTCTAGTCCACATTTAGACATTATTCTTTTCCTTGATGAATTTACATTACTACGTGTTCCATAAAGGGGATCAAACTTCTGTATAAATAATATATAATTTATATTTGTACATCTTAATGAATGAGATACCAGAGATATATATCTTCAAATACTGATTTACATAAGAAACTAAATATAGACATTAGGCAGTCACAGCAGACAGGCTAATCTTCAAAAATCGTTTACTCAATCAAAGAAAACACTATATTTAATAGTATGAAAGGGCTTTTATGACACATGCCAAATTATATATGGACTTAAGAAACTCCTGGGCATTGTATTCAAGGCTCTGAAAAATCATATTTTCTGCTACATAAGCATAAAAAAAGTTGAATATTGTGAACGAATCCTTCACCGGGAAGATGAAAACATTTGTTCAGCGTTTTTGCTGGGATGCATTTTTTGCATACTCAGAGAGAAAGAAAATGATGACATTTCTCTTTTAAATTAAATTGGAGAGCTTCAGAAAAGTTGATATGTCCCTTAAAATGGGGACTGGGGAGAGGCAGTTTCATGCATCGGTGCTGTCTTACACCTGGAAAAGTCTAGGGTTAGAAATTGTCCATTGAGTGATTCAGAGCAGCAAAGTAAAGATGATATTGATGGGAGCAGGTTGAGGAAAACAAAGGGTTTTGTAGCAGCAGTTAAAAGAGACCTCCCACAACCATGGAGCAACAGTCAGTTTGCTTCAGGGGAGGGATATCAAAGAATCTAAAATAGTGCCGCAGGAGAGAAGGAATCAATCATTTGGGGACATCTGACATCGACAAGTGGCACCAAACTCAAGTTACACTTGAGCCAGGAAAGTAAGTTTGTGTTCTTTATCCTTGCTTCCTCCTCTTTGTTCCTATCCTGGAAGGGAGGAGGGGTGGGTAGAAGGCAGAGTGAGGGAAAAGGACAGGAATCCCACAACACCCTTCCCACTTTTAGGCTTCCAAGCCCAAAGCAGGCCCAGCCTGAGCTATGGCACAATTTTAAATTGGGATAAAAGTTGGGAGCTTTGATATTACACCAGATTTGGATGTTTTAAGTGCTTGGAAAAGGAGACATTGTTTCATTATCTGGGCATAACCAAGAAAGCTGTAGGGTCTTTCCCTAATTTTGTCTAAGGGATGGAGAAAAGTAAGTCCAGAGAATGAGTTTGCAGTGATAGTTATTGAAAGAGCAAAGTTTCTTTCTACCTACACCCATCTGAATACAGCATGTTTTAGTAACTCCTAACCTACAAAACAGAGCTGGCCCTTGTTTGTGTTCATCTACTTTTCTGTTTATCTTCACATGCAAATACTCTTACCCATCTAACCTCAAATACTATCATTTCCTGGGAACTTCCCTGATCCTCAAAGCACTTCTCTCTCTCCTTTGAGCCTGCATAGCATTTCACCAGGACTTTGCTTAAGGCATTTATCCCTTCTATGCTTGCCTTTGTTCACATATGTTTCTATCTCTCCCCTAATCTGCACATGCCATGAGGATAGAATGTGCGTATGTATCATTGTTCTTCCCTCATGCAACTCCCTCGATATGGATATGCACAAAACATTCTCTCTCTGTCTTTCTTGGTGATAAACTAAAACAATAAAACTTTCAAATAAAAAATGTGTGCTATCTTAAAGGATTAAAGAAGAGAGAGAAGCGTGGCAAAATATTAAATGTTTGGCAAAATGAATCTTAAGGAAGGTAAAAGTAGGACTGTTTCCTTTTGTAATTGTTTCATTCAAAATTCTTTTAAAACTTGAAAATTATAGCAACATAAGAAACACTAGTGTAATAAGAAATGTTTCACAAAGACCTCACCACCAGAAATCTGATAGGAAGTGGCAATATCATATCATATCAGGGTTCAGAACATCAGCCCTAGAGACACAGGATTCAAATCCCATCCCAAACAATTTGGAATTGTGTGCCACCGGCAAATAATTTGATGGCTCTTTTCCTCTGTTCTTTCATCTTTAAAATGTATTAACAAGGTGATCCACATGGGGCATACAGGAAGATTCTGAACTCCCCTCTACCACACACACATATGCTGGATCTACAGTTACATATGGAACAGTTCCCTCTGAAAAATACCTGAAAACTGACATAACAGCTCCTTCACCACAGCCTATGAAAGGGCCACATCAAGATCCTAAGAGAGGCACCACCCCACTTTTGAAGCAGCAGCCCACAGAGGGATCTTACAAACCTGGAGCTTCTCCTTGAAGAGTGAGGGGTTTGTGCCCACATGAGCCACCCAAACCCTTGATATCTGCATCAGAGAGAAAAAACCCCAAAATATCTAGCTTTTAAAACCAATAGGACTTGCATGCAGGAGACCAAAAGGCTGTAGAGAACTGAGATAATACTCTTAAAAGGCTTGCATGCAGCCACATTTAGTACAAAAGCAGCACTTTGAAAACCGTTTGACTACATATAAAGGAGATTCACATTCGAAAGGAAGCAAACATCCAGATCCAGGAAACCTAGAGAGTTCCAAATAACATGAACACAAAGAGATCCACACCAAGACACTATAATTAAAATGTCAATAGTTAAAGAGAGCGTATTAAAGCAGCCAGACAAAAAACAACTCGCTATGTACAAGAGAATTTCCATAAGAGTCTATCAGCAAATTATCAGCAGAAACTTTGCAGACCAGAGAAGTGGCACAATATATTCAAAGGAAACATATGCTGAAAGGAAAACAAATTCTAATAAAGAATATTCTACCAGCACAGTTGTCATTCAAATCTGAAGGAGAGATAAGAGTTTTCCAGATCAGCAAAAGCTAAAGGAGTTCAACATCACAAAACTGGCCTTACAAGAAATGTTCAAGGGACTTCTTTAAGCTGGAAACAAAGGGCACTAATTAGTAACAAGAAAACATATGGAATTATAAATCTTACTAGTAAAGGTAAATATATAGTAAAGGTAGTAGATTGATTGCTTGTAAAGAAAGTGTAAACGTTAAAAGACAAAAATAGTACAAGTAAGAAACGCAACATAAAAGCATAAAATGTGAAAACAAAAATATAAAATGTGAAAAAAAAGAAAAAAAAACAAAACAAAATGTAAGGGGAATAAAAAGTTAGTTTTGGAACAAGTTCAAACTCAAAACACACAAACGAAAAGATGTTAAACATCACCAATCATTAGGGAAACAAAAATCAAAACCACAATTAGATGTAACCTCACACTTTCTAGAATAGCTATTATCAAAAAGACATGAGTTAACAAGTATTTTTATTTTATTTCTTTATCTTTCTATTTTAGAGAGAGAAAGAGAGAGAGAACATGAGTGGGGAGAGCAGCAGAGGGAGAGAGAGAGAGAGAGAGAGAGAGAGAGAGAGAGAGAATTTTAAGCAGGTTCCGTGCCCAGCACGGAACCTGATGCAGAGCTCGATCCCATGGCCCTGGATCATGACCTGAACTGAAATCAAGGGTTGGTCGCTCAACCGACTGAGCCCCCCAGGTGCCCTAAGAATTAGCAAGCATTAACTAGGATGTGGAGAAAAAGGAATCCTTATCTACTGTTTAAAACAAGAGTATGCTTGCAAAAGATTAACTCTATGATTAATGGATTTTTTATTGAGATATAATTGACATACATTATGTTTCAGGTATACAACATAATGATTTGGTATTTATATACAGTGCAAAATGATCATCACAGTAAGTCTAGTTACCAGCCATCACCATACCAAATTACAGGGTTTTTTTTTTCCTTGTGATGGGTACTTTTGGGATTTACTTTCTTTGCAACCTTCAAGTGTGTAATGCAATATTATTGACTATAATCACCCTGCTGTTCATTACATCCCCATAACTTATTTTGTAGTTCAATGTTTATACCTCTTGAGCCCCTTCACCTGTTGCCCCATCCTTTAATTGCCCTTCGCATCTAGCAACCACCATTCCATTCTCAGTATCTAATAATTTTTTTCATTTATTTTGTTTTATTGATTCCACATATAAATGATATCATGCCGTATTTGTCTTTCTCTGTCTGACTTCTTTAACCTAGTATAATTTCCTCCAGGTCCATCCATGTTGACACAATAAAAGCAAAAACCCCAGGCCTGCTCGCTCTCTCCCTCCCTCTCTCTCTCTCATTCTCTCCTCTCCCCTGTGACCTCACTGTGTGGCCCCAGATATGGTGTGTGATTTCCAGAACTTTTGTTTTCAAAGTTCCCTGATGGTTCTTGCTAAAGGCAACTTGCAATCATAATAAGAACCACAAAGGTCAGTCTAGCCACACATTGGTTGTTGATTGGCTGAGACCAGCCCCCAAAATAAGGCTTTCTTCTATCTGCATCCAGATTCATATTCACAAATGTTGCCAGGGACTATCTATCTAGATAACAAAACAAATTCTCTCTCTCTTTTTTCTTAATTCTAAGGTTTATTTCCTCCTTTTTCCAACATCCTCTTTCTTTGACCTTTTTGAAATCTTGTTGATACCTTACTGGCCAATATTGTTCTCAATGGAAAGGCAACTTGAGGCTTTGTGTTTAACCCTTGGAAAAAACTGTAAATTTCATTCTTGTAATTTTAATTCACAACTCCATATTCCATATGACTTTAGAATTTCTTATCTCTTCAGGGGCCATATTTTCCTCCCAATGACCACTCAGTATTTTCACTTGAAGTTCCAACATTGTCTCAAATTCAACATTCATTGTAAACTTTAATTAAATTATGTTAAAAACAATTCTGTTTATCAGGCCCCAAACTTGTCATACTTGAGTAAACAGCCTTCATTTTCCTCTTCTGTATGTGTCAAACAAATATAAAAATACTTAATATCTTCTTTTAAATGTCTAACTAACGGTTTTCTTTCTGTTTCCACAAACACTTGCACAGTCTAGACATCGTCATCTTAAAAATAGAGTATTCAGTTTACCTGGCTTCTACCAGGTTATACCCTTTCTCCTAACAATCATCTCTTTAAAACATTGCTGTGCAATTCCCTTTATCAAAAATGCAATGGCTCTTAATGTTCTAAGAAAAAAAGCACATTTTGATTACTGAGATTTCAAGTGAATTATTTTGACCATAATTTAGTTTCAAACAATTTAAAAATTTTTATTTTCACTTCTCACTAACACCAACAATATTCTTCTGCCCCAGCGAGATTGATCAATAATCTCACTTTGCACCTTTCCTTCCCTCACCCCGCTTGTGGCTCTACATTCTCCTTCAAGACTTATCTATCTTCTGCCTCCTTAAAAATTGCCAATACTAAGACTCAGAATACTATACTATTTACTTAGCATTTTTCATATAGTGCTCCTAATGGGTGAAACTAGTTCTTATATTTAGATGCTATGGTGCCTTGTTCATAGTAAACACACAAACAACAAATATTGCATAAAGAATGAGTGATGGACCTCAGTGATTATTTGGAGAAATTTTTTCACATTTAATATCATTGGGTGTAGTTCATTCCCTAAACTCTGTTCAACCCAGGAACAAAATTTAGCAGAAAGTGTTTGCTTAAAAATATACCTCTGAATTCTTCCTCAGATTGCTTTATTTAGGACACTTTATTAAGGACTCCTTCTTTTGGGAAATCTTTCTAACTTATCAGGGTAATAAATCTACATTTTCTAAACCTTGCTATTTTTACAAAAAACTTAGATTTTCTTTGAATAACATCTTCAGATTTTGACATCTACAGTGCTGTACAGAAAAAAAAGACTCAATGAGTCTGAGCAATTTTATGAAGATAATTGCTATCCATTTGGTTTACAATTTTCAGGTATATAACAATGATTTTTCAAACACCTTGTCTCCTTATCATTATTCATTTATTCATGCAAAAACATTTACTGAATGCCTTCTCAGTGCCAAGCACTCTGTTAGAGATTGATGACACAAATAAGAATAAAGCAGTCTTCATTCTCCGTTTTTCCTTCACTATGCTTATTATTTTATTTTTTTGTACAGTTACATTTGCACTTACAATTGTTTGTTTACATAACATTTCCAAATTGGGTAATTAGACAAAAAGGGTGTGTGTTTCTTGTTTTCTAGAAAAGTGAAAAACAGAATGGTAATATTCACAGACACTGTTTACTAATGTTAGAACAATAGGGACTGGTACTATTTTAGGGGCTGAATTAGATGGTTCTGGTATATGGTATCATTTAATGAGGAAACCACTCCCCCATTCTATGTGTGTGTTATGAGCTAGAGGATTTACCAGTACCTCACTTAATTTTTAAGATTGAAATTTTAACTGGAAAATGTGGCTGAACAGTTAGAAATTGTTTTCATTGTGTTTGTGTGTGTGTGTGTGTGTGTGTGTGTGTGTATGTGTGTATTGAAGTACCTTATATTCTCAAATAAACTGACTTCTTAAAAAATATTTTGTAATATTTTTCATGAAGAATCTAAAGTAATCCTTACTAAACAAATAAATAATTTCTATCGGGAGGGACACCTGGGTGGCTCAGTCGGTTAAGCGTCGGACTTCAGCTTATGATCTCGTGGTTTGTGGGTTGGAGCCCTGCGTCCGGCTCTGTGCTGACAGCTCAGAGCCTGGAGCCTGCTTGGATTCTGTGTCTTGCTCTTTCTCTGCCCCTCCCCTGCTCATGCTCTGTCTCTCTCTGCCTCAAAAATACATAAACATTTTTTTAAAAATTTAAATAATTTCTATCAGGAAAGCAATAATTTTCTAAAACTATAACATTTATTTCAATGAAAACATTAAATATCTACTTGAGTCCTAAGTGTGTTAGGAAGGGTAGGCTTCTCCTAAGAGAATCAATCCAGTTTGGTGGTCAGAATGCTTGCTTTTAAAATTTTACCAAAGGGAATAATTATTTTATGATAAGGGAGGACTACCAATGTAAACCTCAATAATAAAAAGAAATAAATAATAAAAAAATTGCTATCAAAACATAATATCATGTTATAAGCATAATTAAATGCCTATATAAAACATAATATGGGAAAAATTTTCAAATACTCTTATCTGTGTTCACAGTTATTGAAATTAGAAAGGTGGTGTAGAAGGTAGAAAGGGACCAGGAGTGATCAGCTGGGGCTATCTTTGCTTTTGGCAGATCTATTTAGGACTCCTCTAAGACAGGTATCTCTCTATTTGGCATTTCCAAGAATGTAACTTCATATATATTTGTGTATATATATATATATATGATTCTACATATATAGAATATATTCTATTATATATACATATATATGTATATATATTTGTATATATAATAGAACAGAAGGCTAAATGATCTGTGTCTCATTAATAACTTTTATTTTCATTCTAAAAATTTTCCTTCTTTTAGTCATTTAAATAAATTAATACCTTGGGCTTCAACTTGAAATTCTGAATTGTTAATGCTTAAGAATTCTTTCATCTTTACCACATTCTATCCAGACAGCCAGATGATGCCATGAGAGGGGAATGTACATTACTCCAATGGTAAATACTCTGACTGAATTTCAAGATTTTTTCCTGTACTTAATTCTGTCCAAATAATATAAGGAAAAGCTGATTCCATGTGTAGAAACTATAGGTAGAAGCTGACTTAAATTTAATTAAAACATCAAAGCTCTTTCTTTTCAAGTTAAGAAATACTTAGAATGGTTTTGATGGAAAAGATATGTTTTCTTAAAGATTAAGAAAAAATCAAGGGAATATTTTATCAGACATTGAATAACCTTTTTTTTTTCTGAATTAAACTCTATAATGCTAAGGTATTAAGTTAAAGGCCACTTTGAGTCTAAAACAAAATATATTGCTTGATGAAATAAAAATTTCCTGGGGGAAAAAGAAAAGCTAAATTATGCTACCTATTGTAAATGATGCTGCCAGTTTATTTAGATTTTTAACCTCTAGCAGTAACAGATTATTTTGATAAATTATTCATGTTTCTGCATTGTGCACCTTTTGCAATTTGCATATCTGGCAGCAAATAGGCCCTCCTTTCAGGCTTCTGTCCCCTTGGTCAGACAGGATGGCCGAAGGCTGCTTCATGATTAATCTCATCTCAATAGGGTAATTGTCATACTCAGATGAAGCAATGCCTCTGAAATATGCTTCCCTAGAGCTATGAAGTACAAGAGGCTCATTTTAAGAGCTTTTAAACATAGAGTAACTTTTAGTTTAAATGTTAACCTTTCTCTATTTCAGGAATATCTACATCTAAAAATATTATATTTTATAAGAATAGAAAACAAAATTTAGGGCTTAATTTAGCAGTTCATTAGATTGAAGGATGATTTCTCATCAGTGTCTAGAATCTTTTTCAAAAGAGGATGCAAGCTTTTTGAGGAATCAAAGAGGGCTCATATTGCTGGCTCAAAGTCTGGCTGCTGAACCAGTAAATATTTCTTTCTTTCCTGGTTTATAGAAAACTTATTCAACTTTTCTGTTTAGTTTTCTCACCTAATAGCAATGTAAATATCCTGCAGTACTAAAATTAGCAAGACATGGCCTTGAAAATATGTTTCTGTATCTTTTTTTGAAAATTAATGAAAGAAAATTGATTCATAATTTAAGGCTTAAAGAAATGTTTGGTTCATGTCATGCCTTTAAACAGAATTCCTAAATTTCCAAACCCATGCAAATTGTTGTTGATTTGTTTCAAATAGTGAAATTCTAAAAAATTCCAAATTGCTGCCAGGATTGTAGCAGGACTCACTCAGTGGGTTCCTACCTGAAAAACTGAGCCCCCAGCACAGCGGTGTGTGGCCTTTGTACAATTTTTGCTCCTTTGTCGCCCATATATGGTAACACACAGCCTGAATGGGCCATCTATGTTACAGAGTCTTGAGGACTGTTACCCAGGGGCACATAACCAGGTTCCCTTCCCTTGCCTTAAGGTTTTCACCACATTACTTATGGAGGAGCGCTACCACAGGATCATATTATTATATAGTGAAAATTAAGTTCTGAAATTTAGAATTAAAACATTTTCTGCATATAGCATGATAAATGATCAAAGAGCAAAAAAGGTTGAATTAGTTTTTATCATCTTAAAACTGAAACAGATTCCTGTTTTGTTTTGGTTTTATTTTGAGAGAGAGAGAATGAGAGAGAGAGAAGAGAGAGAGAGAGAGAGAGCACAGAGGGCCAGAGAGAGAGAGAGAGAGAGAGAGAGAGAGAGAATCCCAAGCAGGCTCTGCATGGGGCTTGATCCCAGGAACAGTGAGATCATGACCTGAGCTGAAATCAAAAGCCAGATGGATACTTAAGCGACTGAGCCACCCAGGCACCCCCAGATTCCTAAGTTAAATGTCTCATTTAAAACTAGTCAATTAGATTTTTTATGCAATCAATTCTTTACATATTTATGAAGGACAGTTTTTCCCAGTATTTTGCTAGATGCTAGAGTTATGAAGTTGGTTACATAACTAGTCAATAATCAGAGGGAGTCTATAGATTAGTAGGAAGCTACAGTTTTGTAAGTAAATAATTAAAATATTATCACACACTGAAATAGAGATCTGTACTGCAGAATCCAGTGGGCTGGTTATTTAGAAATGACCAAGATGAAGACTAAATCATCAGAAGCCATTAACTACTCTACCACCTGTTGCTACTTATTCTCCTGCCTTTGCCAGATTACTCCTCCCTCTTTCCTCCCACTCCTTTTGTATTTTGCTGTTATTTGTTGAAGTGAAGGTATTTAAATGTTATATAGGGATTACTGATTGTTATTTTTGAAAAAGAAAGTGATCACTCCCAAGTTACTTAAAAGAATAAAAACATTATAAAGTTAATGATTTATTTTGGAGGGGGACTGGGGGATTGCTTAGAAAATATTTAAAATGTAAGTATGATCACTACAATACTATTATTCTTCGTCTATGTCCATTAGTCAAAGACCAGTACTAAACTCAGTATAGCAGTCCATTTGCCGTTAAAGTTATGCAAAGGGACATCTGGCTGGCTCAGCTGGTAGAGCATGTAGCTCTTGATCTCAGGGTTGTGAGTTCGAGATCATTACATTGGGTGTAGAGATTATTTAAAAATAAAGTTATGTGAAACCTACATTTCAAAACTCAATGAATTTATACTTCATATTAAAAGAAATCAGTATAGGGGTGCCTGGGTGGCTCAGTTGGTTAAGAGTCTGACTTTGACTCAGGTTGTGATCTCGCGTTTCACTTGTTTCAACCCCGTGTCTGGCTCTGTGCTGACAACTCAGAGCCTGGAACCTGCTTCAGATTCTTTGTCTCCCTCTCTCTCTACCCCTCCCCACCTTGTGCTCTGTCTCTCTCTCCCTCTCTCTCTCAAAAAAAAGTAAACATTTAAAAAAGAAAGAAAACAATAAAAGAAGTCAGTATAAACAAAGTCCTATAGACGAAGAGTTCGATGAAGAGTTCATGATATTAAAGTAATATTTAAACTTGTGTGTGAAAATTGATTCCTTAACAAAATATTTGCAGAATCATAATATTTTTTTTCAATTTTGTAAATTGGACTGTTCCATGTGTCTTATCTGATTCATGACAATTTGTTTATATAAACACATGTTTCAGGAACCTAAAAATACTAACTCACTAACTTCTCTGATGATTTTCTGCTAAAACATTCCAAGTAAATTATACTGGCACATTAATCTGGGTCTATCCTGTCTCCTTATCAATTTCAGAATTATTATAAGTTTTCATTAATTTTCCTATCATCTGATGTTTTAATTTAAATCATCGTATTTTATTTAAAACACATAACTATAAAAATTATCAAATAAAAGCTATAGAATGATGAAATCATTTGCTATAATAAAATTTTCATTTGGGACCCATGTAGAGGAGATAGTGAGTGATACAGAGAAAATAAGACTGGCCATCACTTGATAATTATTAAATGGGTGCTAAGAACATGGAGCTCATTATACTTTCTTCTTTAGTTTTATATATATTTGAAATTTTTCCAAATAAAAAGTTCCTTTTGCAGATGGCAGTGATAAAATCCAGAAATATTATTTATAATAAAGATTTTATGGATTTGATGTGTTTTCAGTCTTATGCGATTTTTGGTGTGGGTTTAATGCTGTGCATTTATTGTCTCAGAGTTGACTGCTTCCTTAAAGACTTGTGGTTTTGAAAACTGAAATGCTGTACACAAGCAGATATCAAATCCGATCACCTGTGCATATGTCCTCAATAGATTTGAGGCTGATGTCGGGTAGATGCAAGTTGGCAGACTTGTTGGAAAGCATTTAGTTTTAAACTTTTAATTTCTACTAGGATGTAGTTAATATAATAGTTGTGAATCAATATAAACTGACGTAAAAGCTTGAGATCAGAGAAAGAGTAAATGGAATTAGGAGTGATAAATAATATTTTACTGCCACAGACTTGAGAATCAGCTCCATTAAAGTTATTCCTTTGTGGGTGGACATTGTCTGTAGAATGACCCCTTTAAAATAACACCTTTTATCTGTGAACAGTATCATTTTTTAATTTTTTTTAAATTGTATTTTAGAAAAAGAGAGAGTGTGTGTGAGGGGTGGGAAGAAGTAGGGAGGATTTGGGGGGAATCGGACTGAATCTCAAGCAGGCTCCACCTTTAGCTTGATCTCATGCCCCTGGGATCATGACCTGAGCCAAAATCAAGAGTTAGATGTTCAACCTACTGAGCCACCTAAGCATCCCTGGGAACAGAATCTTTAATGCATCACTGTGCATTAGCAGATTGGTGGATTTTTAGGGAGTGGGGAAGAGGGAACAGAAAGAAGAGCCCATAGGATATGAGCCCTTAAAACATGCTCACTCAATGTGCACACAGTCAGATACCTGGTAAGGTTAGTGGAGATGTGACTCTTGAGAGTCTGTCACCTGTCAGGATACTCAAAGGGAAAATGCTGAATGGTCAGGGGCATGATCTGATCCCTGCCCACTGAGGGAGAAAGCAGATGACAGAGTAACGAATGATCAACAGGAGAAGTAATAGAACCCTAAGAAAAGTTTCCCATAATTCACAGTTGGGTGTATGGAGTATTCCAATAGAATCTTAGGTGTGGAGGGATCTTTTAGGAGCAGTGATCTGAGAGAACATAAAGGAAAAAGAGAAGATAGGAAAATCAGCTGTTAAAATTCTAAGGTACTATACTGACCACAATTTTTAAGTCTTCTTTTTAAAAATTAGGAACTACCTTACAATTCTCTGCTATGTTAAGATCTTTAAAGAAGGAAACACCATAGCAGGCTAGGGTACTTCTGATGATCTTTTGGACCTATTCTTTCATCCTTTCATCTATTTTTTCATTTACCAATATTTATTAAGTGGCTACTAAAAGCTAGTCACTTAGGTTAGAGGAAGGTTAGGTAAGGTTAGAGGAATACTTAAAAATTTAATATCTGTATATAAATCTTGGCTAAGTATTGAGGTGATTTATCCTAGGTGTGACAAAAATAGCACTAGCATGAAGCTGGCATGGATTTTTCCTTAAGAAAAAAAAATGACAATTAATAATAATGAGATTATAGGTAAAATCAAATCAATTTAATTTGGCAAAAGATATTTTCTCAGAATGATAAATAGGGTAATAATAAAAATTATATGTGAGTCAAATAAGATTTCTTTTATAAAATGCAGAATAAAAATTGGCATTTTCATAATCCTGAAAATTATGATATAAATGAATAATTAACCCACCAACAAGAGGTGAAGCATAAGTTAGAAATTAAACCTCTTTTGTTTGCCCAGAAAAACATGGAAACTTTGATTCTTTGCAAGTTATTCTGACACATCTTATAACTCTAACAGTGTAATATTAAATAAGCTGTAATCAACAGTTGATGATTCAATGAAAGATGGAATATATATGTATATATATGTATATATATATATGTATTAGCTACCACATTTACACATTGCTTAATGTATACACATAATAGGTCCTAAATAAACACATGATGAATGAATGAATAAAGGTCAACATCTATAACAAATGACCAAATCTTCATTCCCATATTATTAAATGATAATTTAATTATCAAAAACTTACAGAAGATAATTATGAAATCATTATTGAGTAAAATGGGAAATAAGCATTTCTATTTATAATCTTTATTTCCCCTTTACTTTTCATGCTAATTAAATAATTAAGTAGTTATCACATGTGTTTTTGTATCCTGTTTCTTTAAAGAGAAAATTCTGAAAAAATCAGAAACCTAAGACAAGAAAGAAGAAAGATTCAGAATGAAGTTTTCTTATTCCGTCACAATGCATACTGTCACCCGGGATCTCATGAATAGTGGAGTCGTGACGGGCATGCCAGCGATACAGGGAATGGCATCTTGAGTCAGACTGGTAGTGCATATTGGGAGTTCTGGACTTTATCCACATATTAGTCACTCAGTGAACTTCTATGAAACACTTTATGTCTACCTGTTCCGCCCATTTCAAAGCACTGATAATACAGGAATAGTTTACAAAGAATTCTGAGATTTTCAGATTCAGGTGGCAAACAAATGCAAAGTGTGCCATGACCAGACAACAATAAGGCAGTTTTGGGAAACTTTTTTTTTTTTTGGTCTCAATAAGCTTAATTCTTAATGATCCCTCTAACAATTGTATTCATTTCATAACAAAAATTCCGAGTGCCAAGGGCAATGTTTTTTATGTCTGTTTTTGATTTTCTACTCTCCCCCTTTTGGGGGGTTAAATATCTTTTGGAAATAGATCGCCATGGTAATTTATTTATCTTTTTCTTTATAAGAGCCAGGGAAAGCTCCTGAAACCAAACAAGGGACTACAAAAGTTGCAGCACAAGGTAAGCAATAAAACACTTCAAACATTCTATTTCTTTCTTTTTAGAAAGTACATAGCACTTTGAACAAAGCAAAAGCTGTTTATTGCAGAATAGCACCATCTGCTGGGTTATTACAGAAAATATTGTTGCATTAAAATACACATTTCAAGTATTTTATTTTTAGTACTTGGAGGAACCATAAAGGACCCAAGAGTTAGTATGTTGACTCCAAGTTTCAGTCATGGAGCTTTTAGTTATGTTTCTAAAAATAAGCCATATACTGATAGATGATAGAAAGATTGGTAGAGATTTACAAATAAATATAATTATTCCAATGTTTCCTTTGTGTAACATGTCAAATTAGAAAACTTAGTCAGAATGTTATTAAGTTAATATTATTTCATCTATATCAAGATTGCAGAAATTGGGTTCTGGATATGACTGCAAAGTAATCTCCCTAGTTTTTAGGAGCCATGTGAGAAAATCAGTTCCATCACTTAACAAATATTTTGGAGTCATCAGAAGTGGTTTCCTTTAAGAGATCTTTAAAAACATACTGATTCTTTAAAGCATCAGTTTGGGAAAGATACTTCTTTTAAACAATTTTTCTATAAAGTTATTTTTTAACCATCATCCAAAATCACATCCTTTGAGAAAGCTATTCTAAATCTTGTAACTCCAAGTCAACAGACTGGAATATGAATTATGTGACCATTATTCTTAAACCATGAGGAATAATCTGATATAAGGGAAGGACACAAGTATTCTGCCTTTTGTCATCTATGAAAACTTTGCAGAATTTAAGGGGGGAAAAGGGTAAAATGTTTAATAGAGAATATTTTTTTACTTTTTAAGTTTTTATTTTAATTTGTTAGTTGACATCCAGTGTTATATTAGTTTCTGGTGTACAATACAGTGATTCAACAGTTCCATACATCACCCAGAGCTCATCATGACAAGTGTAGTCCTTAATCCCCATCACCTTGTTAACCCATCCCACCACTCCACTCCAATAGAGAAAATCTTTGCTTTCTTGCCCACTACATTATACAATATCAAGCAATAAAGGATATGCATTTAGGTGGTATTACATTCGTTTCTGGGAAGAAGGCCTTTGTAGCAGACTCCTCAGCATATGACATATAACATGGTTGCATTTAATCCTGGACCCAACTATGTGCAGAATCATCCTGGTAAATACTGGTTACATGGGTTGGCTGCATTCCATTCCACTGACCCAATGATGTTATTTATAAGTAATGTATACTAAGAGGGCTGGGAGCTATAATACTAATTTTTAATTTTCATTTGATCATCATTTGATCATTTTTTTGTTTAAGAAAACAGAATCTTCTTTAGGAGAATTTTAATAGAGAGTATAACAAATATTACGGGAGGCAGAAAAGCAGGACAGGGGCGCCTGGGTGGTGCAGTCGGTTAAGCGTCCGACTTCAGCCAGGTCACAATCTCGCGGTCCGTGAGTTCGAGCCCCGCGTCAGGCTCCGGGCTGATGGCTCGGAGCCTGGAGCCTGTTTCCGATTCTGTGTCTCCCTCTCTCTCTACCCCTCCCCCGTTCATGCTCTGTCTCTCTCTGTCCCAAAAATAAATAAAAAACGTTGAAAAAAAAAATTAAAAAAAAAAAAAAAAAAGAAAAGCAGGACAAATATTATCACTTTTGGTTTTTATTCATGAAAATGCAACTCGGAGTCAGGTCCTCAAGTATCATGGTTAATATATAGATGTTATCATTAAAAACAAAACAACAACAGCAACAAAACAAAAAAAAAAGCAAAACCAACCAAACAAACAAAAAAACACTTGCCCTGGGACACTTCTGCTTTGATTGAAGCTTCTGAGGACTTCGTGGTGTGGAACTGCCACTTGAGGCAAGAGTTTAATGCTGCTTTAGTCTCATATTAGAGGAATTCAAGGGGAGGAAATTGCAGAGATATCTGGAAACTTGCTTCAAATTTGAGCTTCAGACCTTGGGCTCTTCGTTTTTGCATTCCAACTATGCTGGACAAGGAAGCCTCAGAAATTATTCTTTTGGAATAAAAGACTTACTGTTGAGTCTTTAATACCGTGGAGTTTCAAAGTCTCGTTAGAGCCGTTCTTTTAAGAAATTAGATAAGTGTGTTGATTAAACATAGTGCACAAAGCACTGTTCACTAGAATGGCAATGACACATCAAAAGAGGGACACTTCAAGCAGGAATAAATGTCACTTGTGTTGTGCACATCTTCCATAGATCTTTCTTAGGTTTTATAATACCATAGTCATATTATTAATCATGCATAGAAATAATTAATAGTTGCATATACTTTATTAGAAGACAGAGCTTAAGCACAATTGGCAGTATTGCTGTAGCAGAGGCTGATATTTTTGAAGTAAACAATATCTTTTTTTTAATGTTTATTTATTTTTGAGAGACAGAGAGCGAAAACAAGAGAGTGAGTAGGGAAGGACAGAGAGAGGGAGAGATACAGAATCTGAAGCAGGCTCCAGGCTCCGAGCTGTCAGCACAGGGCCTGATGCAGGGCTCAGACACACAAACCGTGAGATCATGACCTGAGCCAAAGTCGGACGCTTAACTGACTGAGCCACCCAGGCGCCCTGATATTTTTGAAGTATAAAGTGACAAAATTGATAATGATGCTTATATTGTGGTAAAAGACTAGAATATATCTCTTCATTTATTTACTTTTTAAACTTTTTTAACAAAGGGAATATTTAATATCTAGTTTTATATAAGCTGTGTGTAAATATGTAAATATTTTGCTCTATTATTAATATTTATCACACATTTTTTGGAAGTATATTTAAAGAATTTAAGAAAGTTTTGAGACACTGAGAAGAATATGAAAAAAATGACTCTATACTATAGATTATAAGTTGGAGATACAAGAAATTGAAATAATAACATAAATAGAATATCATGTAATGCTGAATTGACTTGTAGAGATAATAAATGTCATATTAGTTAAGACAAAGTGATTTTTAGTAAGTTGGGTTGAGGGATTCTTAATGGATGAGGAGAGGATGACTTCATGTGGGCTTGGAGAATGACTAAAGAATAAACTGGCAGTAGAAAAGCATTGCTAGTGTAGATGGCTTTAAATAAAGAGTTAGTGATAATTGTGAAAGGTTATTGTCATTATCAAGTTATGAGACAACCTCAACTATGATGGTGTCAGTGACCTCGGAAAGCTGCAACTAAGTTGGATATTTAAAAAAACGCTAATTGATAGAAGATACACAATGAAACAAGAGAAGATTAAAACAGTACTGAGCTTTTAAGGCTGGGTGAATAGGATGATTTAATTGTCAAAAATAAGTCCCAGGGAGGGCACCTGGGTGGCTCAGTTGGTTAGGAGTCTGACTTCTGCTCAAGTCATGATCTCACAGTTGGTGTGTCCAAGCCCCAGGTCGGGCTCTGTGCTGACATCTTAGAGCATGGAGCCTGCTTGAAATTTTGTGTCTCCCTGTCTCTGGGCCCCTCACCCACTCGTGTTCTCTCTCTCTCTCTCTCTCTCTCTCTCTCTCTTTCTCTCTCTCAAAAATGAATGATCATTAAAAAATTTTTAAAAATAAATCCCGGGGAAAGGAACTAACTTAAGGGAGAAGATGAGGATTCATTTTTCGGTGGATTTATGCTGAGCAGATGGAGGGTCATCCACGCAGTGAATTTTCTGTATAGCCCGTAAGAACTAGGTGGGAGATCAATCTGATTCATAGACATTACATAATAAATTGTGTTGAAAAAATGGAATTAGACTAAAATGGAAAAGTGACAAGAAAAATAAGGAATTTTTTTAAAATTAGGCAGATGCAATGGTTGGGCAGACACCTGCTGACAATGAAATGCTCAAGGAAGGACAGAAGTTACAACAGAAATCACCTTAAAAGATGAGTCTATATGCATCATACATTCATCTGTGTTAGCGTATTTCCAGTGGCTTTTTTTTCCCCTTTGGATTTCTAAAGCAAACATTAAAAGTCTTTGATATATTATAGATAGAAAATAGAAAGAGAACAAGACAACTAAAATGTTAACCATTGCAGTCTCATTGGAATATGAAAACAAAGAGTCCAATAATGAAGAATCATGTCTACTCAGCAGATTCAGGGTCATCGAGCCACATAATCCAGTGAAATAGAATTAGGCAAGTTGAATGAGAGTCTGCAGTGGGACACATGGAACAAAAGTTAGAAAACCGTTCTGGAAGCAGCTGGATCCCTAAAGCCTGGTTTGAATTAACTTCTGGAGTGGAATCCAGCTTGACAGACCACATGGCTTTCCAGATGGCTGTGAATAAAAGCCACTCATTTTAAGGAACACAGGGCAAGAAGCAAAGCCAGCGTCAACTATGAAGGAATAGGCCAAACTTTTTCATTCAACTCTTGTTACTGTAGAGTTTGAAACCAAAACTATTGAAGAATATGAAAGTAGGAAAGAGGAACACTTATACACATACCCACATGCCTACACTTGCATATGAATGCGTTGTTCTTCTTAGATTATTTTAGAAATAAAAAAAAACTGCAAAAGATTTTGCCTATTTTTGGAGGGCTTTTCTTCTCTGTAGAATTCAAAAGAGATAACGGGTTTTCAAAATGCATTCATGTTCTCAGTCCTTTTTCTGGCATTGGTTGTCCTCAACGAGTGTGTTTATTGCCAAACTGGTGAAGTTTAGGGCCACTCTCTTGCCAGGGCATCTCCCAGGACTCTCTGGGCAGCATTTTTTTCTTTAAAGTTTATTTATTTTGAGAGAAAGAGAGAGAGTGCGCTAGGGAGGGGCAGAAAAAGAGGGAGAGAGAATATCCCAAGCTGGCTGCATGCCATCAGCATGAAGCCTGACCTGTGGCTTGAATCCACAAACTGTGAGATCATGACCTGAGCCAAAACCAGGAGTCAGACACTTAACCAACTGAGCCGCCCAGGTGCCCCTGCTTTTATGGTTTTAATTTATTTTTTATTCATATATATATATATATATATATTTTTTTTTTTTTTTTTTGAGAGAGAGAGAGAGCATGAGCTGAGGAGGGACAGAAAGACAGAGAGAGACAGAGACTCCCAAGGAGGCTCCACCCCATCAGCATGGAGCACGATGCGGGGCTTGATTTCATGAATCACAAGATCCTAACCTGAGCTGAAATCAAGAGTTAAGCATTTAATCAACTGAGCCACCCAGCTGCCCCTGGACAGCAATTTTTAAAATTTTTTAAAAAATTTATTTATTTTGAGAGAGAGAGAGAGAAAGTAGGGGAGGGACAGAGAGAGGGAGAAAGAGAATCGCATGTAGGCTCTGCACTGTCAGTGCAGAGTCCAATGTGGGGCCCAAACCCATGAACTGTGAGATTGTGACCTGAGCTGAAACCAAGAATCAGACACTTGACTGACTGACCCACCCAGGCACCCCTGGACAGCAATTTTTTGATTTGTGAATTTGTGTTATTTTGCTTTTGTTGAAAGAGCTCTCTACCTAAATCCTTTGATCCCACTTACTAGAGACTCAAATATTGGGAAATAGTGTCAAGATAATTATATAGGAGAAAAACAAAATAAAATATGTCTCTCGCAGTAAATTAAAGGACAAATCCATTTCACTGTTTTTCTTTACTATACAAATTCCAGGCAAAATACAAAAATTAGTGAATTCCAGAATCAAAATGTTTACTTATTGGATGATTTTGAAAATTATAAAGCTTCTTGGAGGAGATTCATACTTGTAAAGCACTAACAACAAATAAACCTACTGAGTCAAACCTATAGGGTTTGCTGAAATTATGCCTCATGGCTTTGAAATCTATCAGGTGTTGCTCATATCTTCTAATTCTTTTTAGTTGTCTTCATTACTATCCTCATTATGTCATTGAAATAGACAGATGCTTTAACTTAAAAAATATTATAAATGTAGATCCTTTATACATTTTGTATCTTACAGTTAAAATCCTCTTAAATGGAACAAATGTTATAAGGTAGAATTATTTAGGTTGTAAAATAATTTTTTACTACAAAAGTAACAATGCTTAATGACATTTAGAAAATAGAAAACAAAATAACCTATAATAAATTAAATTAATGAATTTAAAGATATTCCCTTTCAGTCTTTTGTTCCTGACTTTTAGACCTAACTCTGTTAGTTGTTTTCTTTTTTTTTTTAAATATTTTTTAACATTTATTCATTTCTGAAAGGCAGAGAGAGAGAGACAGAGCGTGAATGGGGGAGGGGCAGAGAGAGAGGGAGACACAGAAACAGAAGCAGGCTCCAGGCTCTGAGCTGTCAGCACAGAGATCAATGCAGGGCTTGAACTCATGAACTGTGAGATCATGACCTGAGCTGAAGTCGGCCATTTAACCAACTGAGCCACACAGGCGCCCCTGTTTGTTGTTTTCTGTATGAGCCTGTGCAAACCATTTATTGTCTGTAATGTAGGTTTCTTCCTTTGGGCTGCTTTCCTCAAAAGGCTACTGTGAAACCCCAGTGAGAAGACGCTTTAGTAATCGTAGCCCAGACTAAACACCCAAAGTAGTCTTACATGTTGGTTCTAAGTGGTCCCCCAAATTCTTTTTTTTTTTTAGTTTTTTTGTTTATTTTGAGAGAGAGTGGAGGGGGCAAAAAGAGGGAGAGCGAAAATCTCAAGCAGGCTCTGCACTGTCAGCATGGAGCCCACTTGGGGCTCAATCTCACCGAACGATGAATTGAAACCACTGAGCCACCCAGGTGCACCAGTCCCCCAAATTCTAATTCACTCAGGCAGGATTACTTTAAGGAGATGTGCACAATCTCTGATTCAACTTGTGTGACCTAAGGCTTCTTTGAGTGGGTTTGGCTCCTGAATGAACTTTACACAAAACCAGGAGTCATCCTATTTGGAGCAATCCCCAGCTAACCCTACGTGTTTTTGGTGGCAAACACATGTTACAACCTAGATCCAGATTTAGATTCATGATCCAGGATTAGATGAAATCCACCACAGAGGAAGTCAGAATTCAAAGATGATTAAAATGTGCTATGCCTTTTCTCTGTGTAAAGGTGGCATACATTTGCTGAAAGGAGGGTGGGACTTGCTGAAATGGTACCTTTTAAACACAACTACTGCAAATGTGTATAATAAACTGGTATACAATTTCTTAGTAGTTAGGCAGAGATAATTTATTAAATATTACTTTCATTTTGGGCATAGATCTATTCATATTCTTCTAGAAGTGTTTGTGGTTTTCTCAGATACAACAATTTCAAACCTAAGATGAACTTATACTAAACATATACTGTACTTATTAATTTGACTTCTTGTCTATGTTATGACATACTTTTTAATTCTTTTTATGGTTTTATGCTTATATCTGAGTTACTAAAAAACACTCATATGAAATAATATTTTCAGGTTATTCTCTTATTGCAGATTTCGATGGATTAATTTGTGCATAGATATCCACTCAATTTATAAATACATGGAATGCTTTCTCATATTCCCAGGAGTATTCTGAAGAATGATCATTTAATATGTCTTAACATGATTTTATTTATCTTATTTCAGCAACAGCTAAAAAAGATGAAAAGAAGGAAGGTATGTTTAATGCAAAAATTCCACTATGCCTTTTATGTAAACAATTTACCAAAATTCAGAGTTGAGTTTTGACTACCATCCTGTCTGTATTTCCTTTGGATAACTGGATCTATATTATGTATACATTTCTCATGAATGTATTTTTGTACTTTACCTCATGTAAATGGGTGAACTACTTTTCAAAAAAATTGTTTTCATTTAAAAAATTTATTTATTTAAAATTTTTTTTCAAAGTTCATTTATTTTTGAGACAGAGAGAGACAGAGCATGAGTGAGGGAAGAGCAGAGAGGGAGACACAGAACCCAAAGCAGGCTCCAGGCTCTGAGCTGTCAGCACAAAGCCTGAAGCGGGGCTCAAAACCACATATCATGAGATGGTTACCTGAGCTGAAGTCAGACACTCAACTGACTGAGCCACCCAGGTGTCCCATGTTTATTTATTTATTTTGAGAGAGACAGAGACAGCATGAGTGTCAGAGTAGTAGAGAGAATCCCAAGCAGGCTCCTCATTGTCAGCACAGAGTTCAATGTGGGGCTTGAACTCACAAACCGTGAGATCGTGACCTGAGCCGAAATCAAGAGTTGGTCACTTAACTGACTGAATCACCCAGGTTGCCCCTCAAAAATAAATTTTAAATCTCATCTCTCTCAAGATAAAGGAGATAAAACATAACCTCTCAAAATCTCAGAACTTTTACTCTATTAACTACTAATCTCTGACACTGACCAGCAACTGATGCTACTTTGGTCTATTAAGTTGCAAATAAGTTATAGTCCATCCCCTGCACACCACCTCCTTTTGTCAGAATGTCCTGAGATGGAGTAAAATATTCTTGCTGTCAAAGAAAACTTGCACCCAATAGAATTTAACAGGTAAGGAAGATTTTATTTAAGACTCTTGCAATAGGACTCAAGTCCATTGTAATAGGAGAAGTTGAACTCTCAACACCACTGAAACAAAAAGCCTAAGAATTTTAAAGCTCTGAGATGAGCTAGTGGAAAGGTACTGGAGGACACAGGGTTGTTGGGGCATGGGGTGCGAGTCATTGTGATTAGGCCATCTGTGTTACTAGTTGTTGCTTATTGAAGTTAGGCTCCTACCTTCCCATAGAGATTGGGAGATAGGGGCACTGTGTTCTTTGATGATTACATTTCAAAAGGATGCCTCATCAGTCCTGAGAAAGATACTTCTCGGTATAGACAATTTATACTTCAAAGGAACAGGGAAAGAATGTACAATTGCAAGTTTTCTAGGGACGCCTGGGTGACTCAGTCAAAGTGTCAACTTTGGCTCAGGTTACGATCTCATAGTTTGTGGGTTGGAGCCCCGCATCAGGCTCTGTGTTGACAGCTCAGAGCCTGGAGCTTGCTTCAATTTCTGTGTCTCCCTCTCTCTCTGCTTCTCCCTTCCTCATGCTCTGTCTCTCCCTTTCTCTCAAAAATAAATAAACATTAAAAAAATTTAAAAAATTACAATTGCAAGTTTTCTAAAGCAAATGTACTAATAAAAGGGAAATCGAGGGTCTATAACCTGTCTAAAATTTAGTCAAGCTAAGAGAAATACTAAGGTCATCTCAGTCACAATGGTTTTATTTAGAGAGGTGTTTCTTATGCACCCTGACAATACTTAGACAGGATCTAAATATCACCACTGTTTATTAATCCAGGCTTATTTTCTTAGTAAAAATAGTATGAAGATACAAGCAATCATTGCTAACTTTGAAAATGACAGTTGTATCCAATTAATGTTATGTAATTTGAGAAAAATGCAAAGCAAGTGTTATATTTAATATTTAGTATCATCAGAATTTTGCATAATCATAGTTTGGGAGTCATATTCTGCTTCTATTAAACAAGAATCTAAGAGTTCATGGATATGAGACAGAAAAAATATTTTTGTTGGTCATTATTTGTTCAGGGAGAGAAAAACCATGGTATCATAATAAAGCCTAAAAAGACACATTAGTATGTTTGTCTTCAAGAGATTGAAATCAGTATTAATTACGCATGTACATATAGCAAATCTTTCAGTATATTCTGGAAATTATATCACTTACATGATCAACACTGTGATGAGGATACAGATATGTTACAAGAAAAAAAGAGGTAGTAAGTTTTTGATAAGACAGTAACTACTCAAAATGTTAACTACTTTGATAAGACACTACTCAAAAATGTTAATCTTTCCCCCACCATTCTTTCTTGGGAATAAAGAACAATTTACCATTTAAGTTAAGAAAAAGAATAATATGAACAGCTATTTTTCCGTTTGTTAGCATTCAAACCAAAGTATTAAAAGACTTTTGGGTATATACAACAGTAGTCAAATTACTAACTGAACAACTTTAGGCTATATATGGTTCTTTTTTCTCATTGCTATGGCTCCTGGATTTTTTTGTTCTATTTTTCCTGAATTTGCTGCCTCATTTTCTTTTTCTTTTTTTGAGAAATTGTTTGTAATCAGTATGCAATATTTGGAAGAGCTTGGAGAGCTTGGGTAGAGCTTTGCCATGGAGATTCAAGTGATCCAGTGTCCACCACCAACTATAAAATGTATAAATTACATACCCCTATTATTATTATTATTATTATCATTATTATTATTATTATTGGTGTTGTTTTCAAAGAGTTTCATAGATTATCTTTTATCTCTTATTTGGAAAAGTTTTGTAATTGTGAATATTATGATGTTTAAGAGAAAAGACAGCTATCTAGAATAATTTTCATTGTTTCCAGTGTATAAATGGAGAACAGACTCAATGTCCAGCTATTCTAGCCAGCCGTTTGATTTTGTTTCATGAGCTTCTATTTCCCTTTCTCCTGTTAAGCAAGGCTGAGAGGTATATGGACATATGTTTCTTGACTCTAGTTTCTTATTTTCTATAATCTCAATAAGATTATTGCAATCTTTTCCCTAGAGGCAGGAAGCACACGTTTATCCAAATGAGACATAGTTAGTACAAATAACCAGATACAATTTGGATTTTCAACATTTTCCTTATACAAAGTTTATTTCTACTCACATGCAAACTTTTGGGGTATAATTCAAAGATATTAATGGTTGACAGCTTTCCTAGAGAAGAAGAGAATGAGGAGGGCTTTAAGAATTAATTAGAATGTTCTGTGAAGTTCTTTTGTTAGTGAATTATAAAATGCGGAAACAAAAGTGCATACCAATGATCTGTGCACCGGGGGGCAAAGGGTTTCTTGCATAGTGAACTCTGAAGATTTGTTTTTAATCTTAAAATCTTATCCCCCTATGTCCCATCAAGTCTCTTTTAGAAACCTTAAGAAGAGAGACCCTTGGCTGCACTGAGCTTTGCCCATCACTTTTACTGTTCTTTGGACTTCGGGCATCAGAGCAACCATATCTTAGCTTAAGTGGAGTGACATTTTTGAATATTCAACTGGGGTCCTTTTGCAAGCCCTTTTCTACTGAAATTCCCCTTGTATGCCACTCTTTCTCCCCTTACAGACATTTTACTTGTTATCTGTTAACACATGTTCTTTCTTATTTTCCATTAGTTCTCAAAGTCAAGTTCCATTAAACTGCATTTTTCACTATAAAATGTGCTTATTCTCTATTTCTTCTTATGTCATTGCCCCACTCTCCTTGTAGACGAGGAGACTCAAATTCTGGGGTAAGCTTCAATCACTGTTACTCCTTTGCCCCTGGCATTTTGTCTTCTAGAATTTTTAATTTGGTTGAACTCTCTTTGGTTTAATCTTGTCTAAAATAATTAGAATGGCTGATCTTCATTCACAGCTTCCAGCCCTCTAGCTTTCACCTCACATTGCCGCTTGTGATCTCACATTAGTTTTTCTAACTTCTCATGTGGACCAGGGTAATCATCTCTGAAGTCACAGGTCCTCAAAATGTGGTCAAGGACTCTTGGGGGTCCTGGAGACCCTCTCAGTGGTTCCTCAAGGTCAAAACTATTTTTGTAAAAACATGAAGTCATCGTGTGCCTTGTTCATTCTTATCCTCCCATGAGTATGCACTGGCATTTTCCAGAGGCTACATAATTTGTGATTCTGCAACAGATTGAATACTTAAGCAGATATGCAAATCCAACCATCTTCTCATTAAGCTAGACATTAATAAGATTCACAAAAATGTAGAACAAAGTCACTCATCTCACCATTTCTTTTGTATTGGAAAATATATTTGTCATAAAAATATTTATGTTAACATGTAACATGTTTATTCTTTTTTTAAATTTTTTTAACGTTTAATTATTATTATTAGACAGAGACAGAACATGAGCATGGGAGGGGCAGAAAGAGGGGGATACACAGAAACCGAAGCAAGCTCCAGGCTCTGAGCTGTCAGCACAGAGCCCGATGTGGGGCTTGAACTCACAAACCATGAGATCATGACCTGAGCCGAAGTCGGATGCTTAACCAACTGAGCCACCCAGGCGCCCCTATTCTTTTTTAATAAACGCATAAGCAAATATATTTTTTAAATTTTTCTCAATTTTAATAATTTTAGGTTTATTTATTTATTTTTAGAGGAAGAGAGAGAGACAGAGACAGAGAGAGTCCCAAGTAGGCACCAGACTGTCAATGAAGAGCCTAAAGCAGGGCTTGAACCCACAAACGAGGAGATCATGACCTGAGCCTAAATCCAGAGCCAGATACTTAACCCACTGAGCCATTCAGGTGCCCTTCAACCTTAATTTTTAAAATTATAAGTATCAATGGATAGAAACTGCATAAATAAAAGCTGTTTGGGATCTTTTAAAATTGTGAAGAAGTTAAAGGATTTCTGAGATGAAAAGTTTGAGAATCTCTAACCTAAATAATAATCCTACCTATAACATTTTCTCTAATACTTTCCTCCAAAATATTCAATTGGCTTCACACAATTTTTCCTGTTTTTACCTACTTAAAATATTCAGTAGTTTCACCTCAACCACAAAATATAGTCTACAGGTCTTAACCTATAATCCAAGTCCTTATGGTCTGTTTTCTGACCTCCTGTCATGCACACAGCTAGGCAAAGTCAAAGCCAAGGCCTAAATAATTCCACCAGTAAAGATACAATGAGCCCTCTTGAGATAGAGACAATTCATTACTTTCATGGTCAGCAAAAGCAACAGTATCTGAAGGTGTCAGCACGTCATGGTTCTTGTCGTACACAACAAAAAATGATGACACCCCCCAAAAGAGGCCAGAGAATGCAACACAAGTTAAGAACATTTCAGTGGTGAGGAGCCAATTCTAGACCACATACACTCACATGGTTTTATGGTCTGCAATTCTATTCTCAAGGGTTCTAGGCGGGAGAACTCAGGAGGCAATAAGAAGCTGCCTATGACAGCCTCCCATCCTATTATGTTCCGGAAAGATCATGAGGCATTCCACAGAGACTCACATTAGCTATGGTTTAAAACTTGGCCTGTATGGCTTACATGGATATGTGCACGACCATCATGGCACCATGGTGGAATCTTTTCCCTATACTTCTATCCACTTTCTTTCGTTATGTATTACATACTTCTATACCAAGTCATTCTCAACTTTTAGCATAGAACTTGCTGTCTTGCCTTTGTTCCTGCTGTCATCATAGTAGACTTTATCCTTTCCTTTTCCTTCAACATTTTATTCAATGATTTTAGGGCTCAGGAAAAATTCTACTTCCTCTAAGACATCTGTCTGACCCTCTCAATTAAATAGTTTCTTTTTTCATTTATAATCTTCCATCAGAATTTATTTATACCTCCCTACCATTGCTTATTTCTTGCCACCTGGTACTTCATATTACTAGTTTCCAAATTCCATCTACTCTAATTGACTTTAAAACTTCTGAGTAAAGGCACCATATCTAAGTCAGTTTTATCTTATATTGGGACTAACACATTTCCTCAGTTATCACATTGCTTAATAAATATTTATTCTGTGAATGAATCAATAATGTCTAGGACTCTTAAGATCAATAGGAGAGCCACAAGAAATATGAGTAGGTATTCATCCCAGGGAAGGAAGAATTTTTTTTAATTATTATTGGAAGTTATATTCCAGGGAGATTTTTAGGTCTGAGAAATCATAGCCAAAAACTGACAATTTCATCGTAGGTATATTTTGATCACTAACTGCTACTTGGGTTGCACTAACACATCTAGGTAGATCCCATTCATTTAAACTTAGCTTCACTTATGAATTCTTAGGGGCTGGAAAGCCTTTGACTTCTCCAACACAGTTTATCTTCTGAAGGACATAGTTTCATTGAGAACGGGCTGGATTACATTTCTCATTTATTATAGCTAGAACAAGAGCGAGGAGAGCTGAATGCATGTGAGAATTATAGGATCTAGGGCTTCAGAATTGAGATCTGAAGGGAGATTATATTGAAAAACAAAGCAAAATATAAAATATCTGTTATTGTAAACAAGTAAAGGTGTCAACGGGGCAAGTTATACAAAGAAAATGGAATACTTCATCATATGCATTATTAGACTATGTAGAATTAATTTTTCCCTTCAATGAAATTGATATACCATTTTTCTCTGGCATCATCTACGAATATAGTAGACCATACCAGATACAGTAGTCCCCCTTTCTCCGTGGCTTCATTTTGGCAGTTTCAATCCCCTGAGGTCAACCACCACCTAGAAGCAAATGAACCTCCTTCTGACACATGGCTAGAAGTTCAACAGTAGTCTAACATCAATCATAATGCCTATGTCATTCACCTCACTTTACCTCATCACACAGGCATTTTATCATTTCACATTGTCACAAGAAGAGTGACTACAGTACAGTAAGACATTTTAAGAGAGACCATATTCACATGACTTTTATTACAGTATACTGTTATAATTTGTCTATTTTATTATTATTATTGCTAATCTCTTGCTGTGCCTAATTTATAAATTAAACTTTATCATATGTATGCATGTAGAGGAAAAAAAACATAGGATACACAGGGTTTGGTACTATCTGCAGTTTGAGGCATCCACTGGGAGTCTGGAATGTACCCCGCCACCCCGCCCCAGATGAGGGACACTACTGTGCATCGCTAGCAATGAGTGAATGATGAATTAAACAGATTGCTAACACATCACTTCTTTTAAATCACAGCTGCTGTGAGTCTTGATGTTCTTAATAAAAGACTGTTGTTCAGATTATTGGGCATATGGTCTTTAGGAAAGTATATTAACTTAGTAAGCCTTTATCATATTTTTAAGCTGTTTCAGCAGAATGCTGAGAGGGTATAATGAAGCCTAATAGCCTGAGTATTAATGGCTAGTACTAATAGCTTTTCAGGGTCAGTATGTGATCTTTCAGTTCCAAGCATTATGTTTTTGGTTGCTCAGGTATTTTACTTGTAGAAGTCTCCTGCTGTGTTGACTCCTAACCCCCAAACATGATTCTAAAATGGTACTTTAAGTTAATTTCACTATAGCTCCCAGTTTTTAGAACAAATGTAGTGAACTTTTGAAAGATTTATCTGGTTAGATCGTGGCTTATAATTTTGTTACATTTCTTCTTCATGAAACACTTTACTTTATCTGAATAAATTCTATGCTGATCTGATCCTGGACTTCAAATGATTTGTTTACTCTTTCATTTCAGTACAATTGATATATAATACATTATATTACCAATTCCTATTATGAGGGTGAAAGAATGCAGATTAAAACAGCAGACATTTCACAGCTAAATATTGTATTTAGCTTTCCACACCTCCCCCATGCCAGCATCTAGTCAAAGAATAGGGGTGGGGTGGAAATAGTCTTCTCATCTGCCACATTTCATCCTCTGTCCCACCGATCTTCCCAAACTTGATTTTCAATTGTATTCTTTTTTCAAAAGTTTTAAAAAGTTTTTATTTTATTTTTGAGAGAGAGAAAGAGAGCACTTGGGGGGAGGGGCAGAGAGAGAGGGAGACAGAGAATCGAAGCAGGCTCCAGGCTCTGAGTTGTCAGCCCAGAGCCTGGTGTGGGGCTTGGGGCTTGAACTCACAAACCAAGAGATCATGATCTGAGCCAAAGTTGGACACTTAACTGACTGAGCCACCCAGGTGCCCCATTCAATTGTATTCCTGAATAATCATGTGCCCGCCACAATCTTCCTGTGTTTTCTATATTGGCTGTATTCTAGGCTCAAAAGATTACTCTGTGAGAGTCGCGTGACTTTTTGGGCAGGCAGAAATCCTACTCCAGTATATTGGAGCCAAATTAATTGAGAATTTACAATGATCATTGAACTTTTCACTTCATAACTTCAGCTGTTGTGCTATACAAATCCATATTTGTATTACTAATAAATTGTTAGACATATGAGTAAGATGATATTTATCATATTCATATATGAAATTATTTTATTTAATATTTTTCTATATATTTGTGTTACTTGCTTATCTGATTAGGATAATTACTCATGAAGGAAATGAATGAGAAATTGTTTGCAAAGCACTTTTATTTTATTTTATTTACTTATTTTTTAATGTTTATTTATTTTTGAGAGAGAGAGAGAATGTGTGTGAGGAGCAGGGAAGGACAGAGAGAGGGAGACACAGAATCTGAAGCAGGCAGCTGTCAGCACAGAGCCCAACTCAGGGCTCGAACCCACGAACCATGAGATCATGAAGAGCCAAAGTTGGACACCCAATGGACTGAACCACCCAGGCGTCCTGTAAAGCACATTTTAAATAACAAATTTAGCCTACTCAATTATAGTTCCAGATGAGAAACTAAATATCAAGAAACCATTTTTTGAGGGGGTGGGAAGGATGTTAAGAAAAATCTAGTCTAATATTCTTTATACTGTGCCATGCTGGACATACTAATGCTTAATAGATGCTTACTTATAAGTAAATTTTTTATTCCAAGGACTTATTATTTTTCATAATAAGGTTTGTTTGTACATGAAACATACTCCTATTACAGAAAAATGAGAAACTCACAGGTTGCAAAAATATCATTTTAATGACTGTATTTTTCTATTATGTGGATATCCTATGAATTCTTTAAGAGTTCCACTACTGTTCAGAGGGTACTGTTTAATATTCCCATTATTTAGAAATATAAAACAATTTCATGGAAAAGTCTCTTTCTATGTATATTTTTATGATAATTTTCCATTTTTCTCTTTGGATTTCTAGTAGTGGACTTACTGTATCAAAACCATGCTCATTTTTATGACTTTCTAGGTTATTTCTCCAGTTGCCTTCCTAAAATGTGTTTCTAGCTTATACTTCTATGAAAGTGAGTTTTTACTTTTACAACACTATTACTGTCATTGGTTGTCATTTTTTCTTAAAACAACTCAGTTGACCATGTAACTGCTTTTTGTGGATAAACTCCTATTCATTGTCATCTTTAAACATTTTAGCTCCATTACTTCATTGTGGAAGTAAAATCATGGACCCAACTACATTCCTATATGACCCACAAATCCATTAGCTTACATATTATTAGTGAATGTCTACTGTTCTCAGTTCTAAAGCATATAATTATCAGCCCGAAAACAGTTTATCTACCTTTTCCAATGATCAATTTATAGTTCCTTATTATAATTCTAATTTCAGTAATATCCAGAAAATTTCAAAGTTAATTTACAGAAGAGGTAAAGAAAAAAAAACATGGAAAAAAATAAATATTTCTAAGCAGAAACTTAAGATGCCTCTATACTAAAGTAAAATGGGATCAACATCTCTCGTTTTATTTTCAAGTGATAGGAACAGAAAGTTGCATGGTCTAAATACTAAAAAATAGTAAAATTTTTCATAATTAAACTGAACACACAAAAGACAAATAAAACAGATGCCTGTTGACTATTGAATACACATTAATTATTACTTTATGGCAGCTACGAAGAATGATGATGTGTGCATCAGTAACCTAAGTGACAACCTCAACCTGTTTTGTTTCACAGAAATAATTGAATATTTGTATTGTAAATATATTGATTGCTCAGAGAGTGTAAAGCAGGTCATCTGGGTGGCTCCAGATTGAACAATTGAAACTTCAGACTAAATTCATGGGCTTTAGCCCATCTTTATGGGAACAGACCATATATTTTCTCAGTTTGACTTTCTATGAAAGAGTTACCAGCTTTGATAGGCACAATGTAATCTCTGTGCAAATCATATATGGATATTTTTTATCTCTTTTCTTTTTTGTAATCTTTATATTTCAGAAAATTTCTTATGTACTACCTCACTCTAATACTCATCTACTCAAAAACAGAGTAATTTCTCTTTAAGCCTCATATTCTAGAAATATATAATGCAATCAGTGCATTTTATTGAAGATTACTTCAGAGTGTTTGGCATTTTACTGTAAACTAATAAATTGTTAATTTATCATATCTGCTTTATCAATAATTTATCTTTGTGTTTTCAGATTCTAAGAAAACAAAAACAACTATAGAAGGTATTGGAAATATTTTCTTTCTCTGCCTTATATTTGATGAATCCCCAAATTGCATTTATCCTTCAAGGACTATTGTAGAAGAAAAAAACTACATATAGGATAAGGAGAGAAGGGGAGAGAGAGAAAAAGATTGAGAATGAGAGAAAGTCAAATCTTTTCTGACAATATTGCTATTAGAAATATTTAACAAAATAAAAAATAAATATTGCCTATGTTTACCTTTCACAATAATTGTTTTCAAAGAAATGTTTTCTTGACAAGAAATTGTATAATGTTCAGTATCAAGCATTTATTTTACCAGAAAGCATAAATTCACTTAATCTTGAATACACCAGCATCAATTAGGAACTGAATCATTACTTTAAGTCTTGAATAGAATCATAACTCATCTGGCAAGTATACCTGTTTCTTTTGTATTTGTTCATATGGGTTTACGTGTTCACCTGTGTTTAAGAAGTCTGCAAGGTATAAATCACTGAAAATGATTAAACAGTGCAATTCTAAGTCAATTTATTGTCACACAATGTTTTGCACTCAAATTATGGAAACACCTACAGTAATTGCCAGTAATTTAGAGCAACACTGAAATTTAAGGAAAGAGATAGGGAAAGGGGCTGGAAAAATTATAGTCTAGTCCATATGTTCGGAGAGCAGTTTTATCTTTAAAAGTTTTAAGAACAATTGTTTTGTTTTGTTTTTTATTTCTTCCAGCAGAACAACCCAAGGGAAAAAGTAAGGAAATACATGCAAAGTATATTTGTGTATATGTTTTTTCTCTTTACTATCATTATTGGCCTGCTGATAGACTTGCAGTTTTGAATCTCTTTTTTTTGTTTTATGCATGTGAACTCTGTTGGTTGTTTTTCTGTCAGTATGAAAAAGTACACAACCTGAGGGTCAGAGGGACTGAAAACCATGGCAATCATTCTCAAAGTCCATTTCCAAATTCATACAATCATCTAATAATATTATCCACAGCCGCATAACTAAAAATACAACTTCATTCCATTAACCAAAACTGTGAGTGTAAATATAATTCCTGTAATCTGGTAAGTTCTCAGTCCTTAAAAAAGACCAAATAGAATTTATTTTTCAGGCTGGTTTCATAACCTCTTTCTCATTATCTTTCTTCTTGCAATCCATAAATATTTTGGTATGTTCATATTATATATATGACATTTTGTTCTTGACATGATTTACCCTTATAAGCACCTGAGCTCCGTGTAATAGCATTGCTTGAAATCCATCCCTTAGGCAGCATCTACTGCTGCTTTAACACTATGTTAAAGCTGTTTGCTAACAGTAAAGCCAGATACCTTGAGGTTGTATCTTTTGCAAATATACGCTATCCTCTGAAGAAATTCGGATATATTGAACAAATGGAAACAAAAAGCCCCAACTTAACCCTACTCGATCAGCTATTAAAAATCATCACATCCCCAGAATGTAGAGCTTTTAAGGATCCCAGTGATATTAAAAAACATCTGTTTTAAAATATATACCATTTTTGAAAATTTTATGTATGTTTTGGTACTGTAAAAGGTTAGGATGCTGAGGCATTCTGTGTCATAAAAATGCTCTAAATGTACTGTGGGATGAATCATGAAATTATAGTGCAACTCAGCCAGGGGGAGCAATCTATCTATAGAGAAGTATGTGTTCCTTCAGTTTCAGATTTATGTGAGTGCACTGCTGCTGATGAGCACGAGCACACGGAAACAGAAACACTGTATAAACCATTGCACCAGCAGAAAAATGAAGGACAACCAGAGATTTGAAAAATGATATTAAATTATACACACACACACACACACACACACACACACATATACACACATATATAACCCTAAGGCCCTCGCTTTATTGCAGTCTATATAATTTAAAAGATCCTGCAGACACACTGTGTCTCCTTGACAATCTCGGGAGCATTGGTAGATTTAATTTAAGAAAAAAATGCCTTCCCAGGCATTCATTTACATCCCAACTGCTTCCTTCTTTGAGAAATTCAGTGGATTGTGACTTGGGCAGTAATAAGAAAAAGAAAACGAATTTTCCTCTAAACAACTATTAATTATTTCTAAATTAACTTATTTGTTCTGGTTTATCATCTAGACTTGGCTTTTATTGTTGTTAATGTTGTATCTTTTAATTTGTTTGATTTCATTTTTTTGTCTTTAAGATTGTTTTATTCAATTACACATCTTTAACCCTATATTCTTATTTTGCTTTTACTTTTCTAGTTGTCACAATTAAGAAGTTTTTTCTTTAGTTAAAAAAAAATCATGATAGGGAAACAGTGAAGAGTACATGGAGCCTTCCTATACATAGTTTTGAAAATTCTCATGATCTATAATTTTTTCAAAATAAAAAGTAAAAAAAATCAATCATAGATATGATTTGGCAGTTTTATAAATTTATATTTATTAAAAATAATTCAATAATTACATCCTGAATTATCCTATATAAGTGCTCTCAACAGCATTTTTCCTCATGTTGTTCCAAATTAGCACAGGTATTTTTTGCTTGTATGATGGCTTTCTGATGTTGATTGGAAGGCCCCCTTGTTTTACTTTGAAATTTCACATATCGCCAGGATTGAATTTTGATGCATACCCAGATTACTCCCACTATGTTTTTGATGGTCATCACTTTGCAAATTTATTAGAAATGTTACATGATTGGTGCTCCGGTCCCACAGTAAATTAAGCAACATATTTAATTACTCCATGTTTTTCAAACAACTTTTGGGAATGTTCTTACTGTCTTTAATTTTAGCTAAATCACCTAAGTGTCTGCTTTTTGACTTGTAACACTTGGTCAAGTCATTTGTTTTATTTGTTTTACTGCCTGGGTGCAACCTTGTGAGTGGGTAAATTGCTCTTTATACTTAACATGACTACACTCTTGATAAACAAATTACACACTTGAGAAGCTCATGAGATGACCAGAGAGATTTGATGGCACTCTATGTTTCTGAAATACAGTTCTTAGAATTCTTTCAACGTAAACATCTCCCAGTCTCCAAAATGTATTCATTGAATGAAACTTAAGAAATCTTCACATACCTTCTCTTTAAAAAATCCGATAATAATATACCTATGTTAAAACATGCCTTGAAAATCTTCTTTTAAATTAATTTGACAACCTTGTCAAGGGGAAAAAAAGGATTGCAGATAATAACACTCCATATAAAATTAGTACTTGCACTTTATGTAAAATTAGTGCTTATTATAATAGAAATGCCATCTTACTCTTGAGGCCAGAATAACACTTTGCCTCACACAATATTGACAAGAGTGGATTCTTAAAAAGAAACACTATCTAAAAAGGACCCTATATGGAGCATTTGTCCTAAAAACAAGGGGAGTGTGTTTTGCTTTCCACTGAAAATTCAGTCTATTTTGGTGTTCTCAGCAAAGTCTTTGACTTAACTAAACAAATACCTTTTCAATATAAGAAGATTTCACCTTCGAAGAGGAAGTCCATATGGAATCTGTCCATCTTTATCTGAAAATTATTTTAAAACAGCTGCAATAATTATCCTTTGTGCTTTTTTTATCCCAAATTTATTTGATGTTGATCTAATACAGTAGGAAATTAATTATTTTCCATCCTTTATGGACCCTATTTAATTTTCTTTGCTTTATTAATCATGAAGAATTGCTCTTATATAGAATATTTTTATGCTGTTCTGTGCAGGAACTCAGTGAGGGAAAGAGAGGAAAGATTTAAATATACAGTCTTAGTCTTTTCATAGCAATTATCAGTTGTTGAGCCCAGCATTAGCACATACATGTTTCTTTGTGTTAAAGCAATTAAATTATGACATATAAAATTGGAATAATAATAACGATGGTAATAATAATAACAATGATAATATTGTTCCTTTCAGAACAGGAAAAGAAAGAAAAACATGTGGAACCAGGTAACTGTTTTTAAATTCCTCTATCTTACTTTCATATTGTTACTTAATTTGCAGTTGAATACTGAATTGCCATAGAATGGCTTGGAATTTTGACTTTTTTGTTTCTTGTCTTTGACACAGCAAAGTCATCAAAGAAGGAACATTCAGGTGAGTTAGTCTGATGTTGCTGGGTTCTTTCTACCCTATATGCAATGTTTATTAATGTTGCAGCCTTATGACAAGAAAGGGTAGGAAATCCTTCCATCCCATAGTCTTTGCAAGTTCTTGACACAGAGTTAGCACCAATGAAGTTTTTGAAAATTAAAGCCAAATAATTTGTTACACTCTTGCTACCCAATATATGTCTGTGAGCCAGCAACACCAGGTTGTTAGAAATGCAATATCTCCAGCTCCTTCCTGGACTGACTGAATCAGCATCTGTAGCTTCCTAAGTTCCCCAGTGAATTTTTCAGAGCAGTGTTTAGTGTAAAAAACAATAACAAAAAAAAGCCCCCCCCAAAAAACCCAATACAAAACAAGAGAAAAACCACTTTCTATAAGTGCATCCAATATTGCTTTACCTGTAAAATACGGAATATTCAATTCCAGCAATTACTCTCTCCCTATTCAAAATGTTACTTAATGACATTTCTTGAGTACTCAGGGGACCTGCAATAAAAGTAGAGGCAGATTTTGCCCTCAATATATTTACATTCTACTGGGGGAAAATTGAATTGAGAATCAGACAATCAATAAAACACATATACAAACAATTCTAAAAATGCAGTAAGTATGAATACCAATGGTTTTCTTAAAAGTTTCTAGCATTTAGCCTGCCAATTAGTTATTTCAAAGGAAAATAAATGCAAGTTTCTAAACTTATTTTATTGACTTAATTTTAAAATACTACCTTTTGTTTTTGCCTTCAAATTTCTACTCAAGGAACTTCATTGAGTTTTCGTGTGTGTGTGTGTGTGTGTGTGTGCATGCGCGTGTGGCCATAGATTCATATAATGTCCATTATTTTCTCCTCCCATTTTATTGTATTTGAATGGAAATTGCATGTATTCAGTGCTATATAAATACCCATACAAATATAGCTCAACTATTTACTACCCTCTAACACAGACCACAGAAAACCCAGGTTCAAAGCTATACTTCTTATTCTTCTAAGTTTGTAAAACTTCCTCAGACAACCCAAATCCATTTAGTTCTTCCTCCAACTAGTTTCCATAGCATCATCCTCTTTCCTTTATAATAGCACTTAATATATGGTCAGAAATTAGAGTGCTTATTTTAATGCCAGGCACACAGTAGGCACTTGATAATGGTTTATTGCATGAAATGAGCAACACCAAATAGAATTACACATTAAAAAATTAAATGGGAATGAGGTTTAAATAATTTCCAAGATGAAATGATCACATACTTCACCATTTCACATTAATGTCGATATTACTTATCCTTTGGGAAGGAATTGTTTTGTTTACCTTACAGAGAACAGAGTATTAACATTTCCCCAAGTAGGCGATAACACATATTCTTATTTATGCACATAAGCAGAAAACTAAAATAAAGTATATATCATGTAAATATATAAAATATAAACCTGGAGAAACAGAGAATGACTATGGGTGTAATGAGTTTCAAGAGTTTTAATAGCTAACCATTATTGTCTAACATTAAACTTGACAAAATACAGTAACTTAAATTGCTTGAAATCATTATCTGTTCATTTCAGGGTATGATTACAGTGTAGCAGCTTTGCAGTAATTAGCTGTATTTTAAAAATTGAAACCATTGGATAATTTATCAATCCACTATGTTCTTTTCGTATCACTTGAAGTAAAATGCATTGACTTGTATATAAAAACAATCAGATTCTTAGCTAATTTAAAATGCAAAACAAAATGAATAAGTTGTGAGTGAACATTCTGTGTTGGGAGAAGATATATAAGTATAAAAAATATCTATGTTCATGGCATCTATTTATAATATATAAAAGAAAATGGAACAGTGTTGAATTTTCTCCTTCTCAGACCTGTATTTCCTTAGTTTCCAAGGTTATAGTCTTTTAAAAAATTTAAATAACCTTAAAACTATGTTAGAGACAGTGGCCTTGTAATTAATTTAGATTTTATTATTTCTTGTCTTTAACAGCTCCAAGTGAAAAGCAAATAAAAGCAAGTATGTTGAATAAAACTTAAAATAACAGAAAGAGCATATTTCACCAGCTTACTAATTTAAGTTTTCTGCTTATAGACAATGCTAATGCTAATTTTTGAAGCTGGCTTACCAAATGTTTCTTGATTTTAATATTTGTTGTGCTGAAATAATATACATAATTATTCAAACTTCCCTTTTCTGTGAATTTATTCTTCTTAAAATTTATTTTCATTTGTAAATGTTAATTTCTCCAGATCAGAACTCCTTTTTGAGTGGTTCATAATTTTTGTTTCTTATTTTGCAGAATAAGTGATCTCTTCAGTTTCTTAAACACATCAGACTTAATTTTCCTAACAATTAATCACTTGATCAAACCAACAGGCAACATAATTTGTCTACCAGTGAAAGACATTGTGTCTTGAATGAAATGAAGCCTCCAACAACTTTAACTATTGCTCTTATAAAATCATAATTTCCTTTTAGGGTTTATATCTTCAGATTATGAATATTAACAGATAACTATAATATACCATGACATTTGCATCAATAGTAGCTTTCACTCCATGCTTAGGGACAAATGCTTGTGTCTTTGATGGTTTTTCTCAATTGTATGAAGTACTTAACAGATTGTCATTAATGAAAGTTATTTTAGGCATAAGGACATATATTTGATTTCAGAAAAAATATACTTTAACTTCTCTAAGATTGATATACAAGACTTACTGTCAAACTTAAGTTCTTTGCATGATATAAATATAATTATATTTTTCATTTGGTTTGGAGCTGCATAGGTATGGTATTAATATATAAAACAAATGCATGTTTTATTTGAGATAAAGTATTTCATTGGTGGATATATCAGAGAAAAATTAGAAACATAATGAAGAGTAACTTGGTGGGCATGTCTTTTAAAAAATTACAGATGGAAGTGTTTATATAGACATTACAGACTTTGATTGAGAGGTGTAACATGAACCTAAAATTCTATTTATATTTTCATGAAAACTTTTAGTTGAATGTAAAGCTGATTGGAACTCTGTATTATGGAATCTTCAGCATGCTAATACTTAGTCTGTAGAAATGCATAATCAAGAAAATATGTAAAACAAAACTGATAATTTTGCAGCACTGGTAGAGAATGTTAGATTGAAGACTATGCTAAAAATGAACATTTTCTTCCCAGAAAAATGTGACATATAGATAAAAATGTTGATTTGCAATAAAACAGCCCTGTTAAGTTCTGCTATCTATGAGGCACACTATCCAATCAAGTTTTGAAGAGATCAGCATCTTTTGCAGGAAATTAGCAAATTAAGTTGCTAAATCATCTTAGACCCAATATAAAAGTTTCAAAAGAATTAATACTCAACTCTTCATACAGTTGAAAAATTTAGACTTGACATGGGCATTATCGCTCAATACAAAAATTAATTACAGATAATTCATAAATTGCTTAAATTCTCTACTAACAGTGTGACCATCCATTTATTCAACTAAGAGTTGCTTTTCGGTCTTGAAACCATACAACAGAATTTTTACACATCTGCTATGCACAGTAGGCCATTACTTTATTGTAGGCAATAACTTTATTGCCTAAGGTAAAGATTGCTCTTCATTACAAATACTCTTGAAAATTCCTCATATAATATGGTGCACATAGGTTTTTGTATATAACCTAAACATTTGGGATATGATTTATGGTATCCTAAGTTATGAGAGCAAATGAGAGTGAGATGTATAGTTTAATTAACATAAATTAAATATTTATGTGATAAAATTGCTTGGTGTTGAATTAAAAAGGAGAGGTGAGATTGACAGGGTTAGTGCAAGTCCATCGAAAAATAAAAGGTAGTTGGTCATTAACACTTCATTCCAGGAAATAACTAGAATGTTGGTTGAATTTGTGGTGTGGAACTATTTGTTCTAGGTGCCGGAGGAAATCAAAATCACTGTAGGAAAAATACTGGAGGACACAGATAAACTCGGGAGCTCTCTTAGTTCATGGTGGAGGTCGTCATTGTACCATGAACTTGAAGGAAACAAAATATTTCAAATTCTAGAAGGTAGTACTATGGAGGGGCACTTAATACCTCTCTATATAAAGTTATGTGTCAGGGGTTATGTGGGTAGAAGAAGACTGTCTTGGACTTAGCAGGCATGCCAAACCTAGATTTACAATTTCTGCAAGTCAACACAAATTCTTTTATTATAGGACATACAAAAATGCTTCAACACACCCAATTCCCTTCTCTACAGTCCATTGTAGCTGCTTTCCCACATGCTGGATAGCAACATAGGAGTTGACAATATGATTAACCATTTCCAAACAGGAAAAGATCCAAATAAGTAGATTTTTAAGCCCTGGGTCATTTCAGGTCTTTAATGTTCTCCTTGGTGAATCTTCAAGAGGGAATGCAGTACACAATGCTTAGCAACTATATTTGACCACATCACATCCTTTTTTTCCCTCCAAGAACACTTCAGTGACCAGTGTGCCTCAAGACCTTGGAAACACATCTGTATATTACTTCCTTCTTCGTATCAAGGACCACAGGGCTCTGATCATGTATTCTGTGTGCATGTTCTTCCAGCCTCTGGTCAATCTGAATTTTGAGCAAAAAAGGCTCCAAAGTCCAGTCATTTTTAATTTTTTTTAAAATAATTTTAATTGAAATGTCAATAGTTATGCATTTTTCTTCCTTTGATCTTAGTACTGCATTTGACTTGTGTATGCTCAGCCACCAAGCCTAACTGTGTTTATTACCTTAACTACACTTCAATACCTAAATGTGTGAGTCTGAAGATTATCGCTTGATCTACTAATACATGCCAAGATTCTTCAGGAGAAACCAATACACAGAATTTAAAAGTAAAGTTCCTTTGGGGCACCTGACTGGCTCAGTCAGTGGAGCATGTGACTTTTGACTTTGGGGGTGTGAGTTTGAGCTCCACATTGGGTGTAGAAATTGCTTTTAAAAAAAGGGGGAAAAAAGTCCCTTTTGAATCCATTAAGGGTATACTATTAGAAGAGTACTTGGGGACAATTTACATTAGTTAGAAAAGTGGCATGGCTTTTGGGAATCAGTTACATACTCTGTAATGGAAGTTACTGGGGGAAAATATCTATGGACCTGAACAATAGCTCTGATGTCAATAAGGTGTGTCTGGAACACAGACTGCATGACATGTATGACCCTGTATGTCAATTGGTGAAGACAGTCTTCATATTCATATTCATATGAATAATTATTATTAGCACTTCCTTTCACTCAATTTTGATAATAAATTATAATATCACAACTCAAATTACAGACAAGGCTGACTGAATAAATTCAAAATAGGACTAATACAATACTAACAAAATACAAGCTACACACTTGGAAACGATATTTGTAGCACACATAAGTAACAAGAAGTGAGTAGCAAAAATTAAATAACTCTAAAAATGAATACAAGACATTTATAGAACAGTGGACAGAAAAAAAATGGGTAAAAAGATATAAGTAAGCATCAAAAAAAGCCCACAAATGTTTTATAAGCATATCAAAAGATGTTTAGTCTCTTAGTATAATGGAATTTTAATTAGAAGCACAATGGGATACTATTGGACATGTGCCAGATCGACCAAAAAAGAGGAAAATTATTATTCTGGGAATGGTAATCATATGAAGCAATGGAAACTCACCATACACTGTTGGTATGAATGTAAAATTTGGGGGAACATTGTGGCATTTATCTGGAAAAATTAAACATAAGAAAATGCTATGAACTAATGATTTCACTTCTAAGAAAATTCTTCAACATGTGCACCAGGAGACATGTGTGGGAATGTTTAAAGCAGGATTATTTATAACAGCACAAAAATCAGACATGACCTAATGTCCATTGGCAGAAGGATGAATATATAATTGTTAGAATGTACATATAGTGGAATACTGTACAGCAGTTAAAATTAATCAGCCACAGCTACTCATGTCAACATGGCTTCCATAAAAAGTTAAACAACGATTCTGAAGCAGTGCCAAAAATGAAAACTAGTTAAGCGTACTCCATAGGCAGGATCTAGGGCAGAGGTTTAAGAATACACAGAAGCAAAGCAAAGAAGTGATTTAATTGGCTGTAACTTAAATGTTTGCCTTGTTTGGGAAGGTTTAGTTATTTGGATGTCATGATAGTTGCTCTTGAGTTTTAGTTTCTCAGATTCCAGAAAAATCTAGAAGACTCTGGCTTTGGTTTGTTTCTATAAGCCACCAAAATCGCTAGAGCTACCCAGTCTAAGAGCCTCTGTATGTGACTATTTTAACACTGCATCTCAACATGATGTTTTGAAAGAAGCAAATTACAAGAATTAAACAATATAAATCAATATTTATAAAGTTATCTCACTAAACAATATAGTTCAATCTATGAAAAATGGTCTTGTCTTTGTTTAGAGATAAGTACATGTAATAAACAACTGTGGTAAAAAATAAGAAAATGATTAATATAAAATTTAGGACAATAATAATTCTGAGATGAAAGAAAAAGCATGAGGTAGTGGAATGAGTAAGAGGTTTCAAAAGCTTTGGTGATATTTTATTTCTTAAGCTTGCTGGATGTTACAAAGGTATGCATTTTTTATTACCATTCATTAAAGTGCGCACATATGTTACATGCTTTTGTGTCTTTCACTTATATAATATTTTTCATAATTAGTCAGGTTTTAAAAAAACAGAGTGAGAAAACAGAATTGGTGACACTGTCACAACTCCCTGGAGGCTGTGATGGACCACAGAGAGAGGAGGCAGCTGAGGTGGGAGGTGTATAGAAGTGAAGGATATGGTTGTCTGCAGTTATAAAGAGTGACATATTATGTTTCTGAACTGATGTGAAAGTGTCACTGAGGTGGAAAACTGATGAGGTAGCAGATAGAAGCAATATTTGCAAGAAAAAGACCTTGACTTGGCAGAAGGAGAAGGGAGGCAGGATGGACTGGTATTAAATTGGGGTGGGGACCCGCCATCCTTTGGGATTGAAAAGAAAACAAATGGTGCAGGTATGTGCTGGTGAGGTGGTGAAAACAGGAGGTAGTGTAGTCTGCTTTTATTTTCTCCCTGAATTTCTCAACAGCAGCTTGCCTCTACACTGCAGGATATTGGAAGTTTGAGGAGGGGAGAGAAGGCACGAACCAGTTGTCTAGAATGGGAAAACAATTTCTGTAGGTCTGTGCTAGTATTGCTGATCAGTGCTGAACACTCCCCTTAACTACTGAAATGTGACAACTCAAGTGAGACCTGAAGCAGGAGGAGGGCCGTCCTCAAGTTTGGATGGCTGCTCAGGTGGCAGACATAAAGTAGTTTTGTGTTTTGAGGGTGTCATGGGCTGAATTGTGTCACTGCAAAAGATATCCTAAAGTCCTAAGTCGGTACCTATGAGTGTCATTGAATCAAGTTAGGATGAGGTCATATGGATTAGAGTGGGCCCTGAATCCAATGACTGGTGTCTTTAGAAGGAGAGGAAGATTTGGAGATGCACAAATTCATACAGAGGGAGGAAAATCATATGAACAGAAAAGGAGGAATTATGGTGAGGCAGCTATAAATCAGTAAATGCCAAGGACCACCAGAAGCTAGCAAGAGGCAAGGAAGGATTCTTTCTATGAGAGTTCCAAGATAGCTTCAGAGTATGGCCCTGACAGCACCTTAATTTTGGACTTCTTGCCTCCAGAACTTTGAAAGAATAAATTTCTGATGTTTTTAGCCACCGAACAGTTTAAAAGCAGCCTGAGAAACTACTGACAACTGTAAAAGCAGATCACTAAGTGAATGATTTAACCATGGCTCATTTAAATATTGATAAGACTAATGAGCAGGAGCAGTGAAAAAGGGGTAAGGTCAAAAGAACAAAAGTATTGATGGAGTCAGATACTATTTGGAAAAGGTTCTTTTTAAAAAATTTTTTAATGTTTATTTTTGAGAGAGAACGACAGAGTGTGAACAGGGGAGAGGCAGAGAGAGAAGGAGACACAGAATCTGAAGCAGGCTCCAGGCTCTGAGCTGTTAGCACAGAGCCTGATTCAGGGCTTGAACTTATGAACTGCCAGATCATGACCTGAGCTGAATTCGGATGCTTCACTGACTGAGCCACCCAGGTGCCCTTATTTGGAAAAGATTCTTGAGTAAGTGAGCTGTAAAATGAAGAATGGTGCCAGAGAATAGGATTTGGGGGATCAAAGTTTTGGAAGCAAAGTCCAAGAGTATGTTGGTAGATGGCAGGAATCTTGTTTTAAGTGAAGAGGTCAAGGAAATGAGAGATCAAGCATACATATGAACTGTGTGTATGACTCCCAATCCTAGTTAAATATTAGAGTACCTTGGAAAGCTTCCAAATATATGAATACCCAGGGCTCCTTTCAGATTCATTAACTCAGAATCTCAAAGCTTTCAAAACTCTATAGCTCACCATAGACCTACTACATCTGACACCCATGGACTTGTAATAGCCCCCAACTTATTCTAATGCTCAACCGTGATTGAGAGGGGTTCTTAATGAAATCTCACAATAGTAGAGGAAGACAACTCTGTGCAAAAATACTCAATGAGGGATGGTGCTAGAGTATAAGGTTAATAATGACAATAAGAGGAGGGATCAAGCCAGGTACAAACTGATAGTGTGCACTTCAAAGGAAATGAGATTTACAGAAAGCCAGGAGATAACAACCATTGAGAAATAATAGACACTTTGGTATGTAAGGGTTGGGAAAACAAACATTCTCCAGTTTAGAAGACTGCTTGCAGAGTTGCAGAGGCCTTAGGGAGCTAGGGGGCGGTTAAAAGAAGACAGCAAAGCTCATGCTCTGAATAGAGGCTGAGGATACTGGTGCATATACTGTAGTGGAGAGTTGGAAGGACTTTGGTAAGGATCTGTTTTTAGGAGAAATGTGAACTCTGTTTTCTGCCGGAAGCCTAGGTTCATGGTGGTAACTGAGGTAAACACAAATGGGGATCACAGACGGATTCAGCTTGATGGTCTCTTAGGGGATATTTAGTAATCAGTTTCCAAACTATGGTCTGGACCAAAGGCATAAGCATCACCTGGGAAATGATTAGAAATGTAAATTCTCAGGACATGCCCTAGACTCATTGAATCACAAACCATCCAGGCTGTGTCTGCGTTTTAACAGCCCACGGCGTGACTCAGATGCATGCTGAAGTTTGAGAACCACTAGTGTAAAGTCTTTATCTGGAAGGTGTACAACAGCCAGGGGTTTGCATAGTCCTGGAGCTCAGGGTCTTAAGAAAGTCTGGAAGAGGTTATTTACATGACTTCTTGCATAGGCTCAAATTGTAAAGCTCATGATATCTAATATGGTAGAATTAAGGCCTGAACATGATGTGAAGGCCTCTTCTGACATCTGATCTTTCTCACAGCCCAAGATCTATGGCATAAGGACGGAGGGAGAGGGGGCATGAAGAGTCCTGTTGTGTGGTTGTTCCTAGAGCTCAGCTGCTGAGTGCATATGAGTGAGGGGGATACGTACACATACTAATGAAAATAAAAGTAAACATAAACATAAAAAACAGGTGGCCAAGGAGAACAACATCAAAAAATAAAAAGTCAGTAAAATGAGTAAATAAATATTTGTAAATATTCACCAGTTCATTGTTATTTTTGTTATTTTCCTATAGACTGGAGAAAGTTCTTTCAATTAGCTATGATTCGAGATCCAAAATTTTGTACTAGGACCAGCATTTCAGATTATGTCTTCCAGACAGCTCTCTTATATTCCACACCAGATAAACTACATGAGAAATCACAAGAGGCCACTTTGGCCTTTAAAAAATTTTCTCTCTCTCCAAGCAATATTCAAATGGAATTTTCCATAATATTACAGCTAGTCTTTTATAATATAGAGCTAATTGATGGAGATCAAATACTGCTTGCCATCCCCATAATTAAAGGCTAAGCGAAAAAGTCCTCTTCCACACAACTCATACATCATTTTACATTTGAATATAAACTAATTAGTATTCCAGTGTATTTTGTGAAATAAGCCACCTTGTTTTATGGCCACTACTTACATAGGCATTAAAATTTAATACCGCAGAGCAGTATGTGGGAGAGATAAGAGAGTTCATTACTTTAAAAATATGTAAGTACTTTATAGAGTGGCTCTTCTTTGCTGCTTGCTTTGCTCTCAGGCGCCACACATATTTTATCTTTTGGGCACTTTTAGTCTTGTCTGACTTACAATACCATGAGATATCGACCTGGCATCTCTGATATCCATTTCTCATTCTTTAATATCTGAATTTGCAGAAACTGAACGAGCCAAAGAAGAGGCTGGTGCTGCCTCAACTAAAAAAGGTAAATGCAGCTTGAAGAAAAAGATGTCATGGCTATAGCTTATTTCTGCTAAGGTTCCTAACTTAATGTATTGTTCAGTGCTTATAAAAGAGGTCTAATTTATTGATTTTGCTATTTCATTGACACAGAAACAAACCCACTTTGCATAAGATTTATGGTATCCATGTTAAAGCTTTTGTGTTCAGTGTTCTAGTGCCAATGGTTTCACTTCTTTAAGGTCATAAACTAAAATGAGTAACTATAGTCCACTTGCAAGTTAGTTTTCAAAAAATTGAAGAAATGCTGCTATTCAAGCTGAACAGGATCCCAATCATCTGGAGAGTATTCAGGTTCAATATACTGCCTTAGGAAGACAGGGCTTGAACAAATGAAATATGGACTAGTAGAGCTTATGTGAACAATGTTCACTTTGTGCTTGCATAATATTAAATTAGAAAATATTAAATTGAAATGCTCACTTGGGGATATTTTGCTCAAAAAATATTGGGAAGGTAGGAATTTAAGTTTTCAAAGTTATTTCTCTTGTCATATCTAATCAGAGGCCTACATATATGAATTTTGATGCCTTTTAGGAGACATTTAAATAACATGTTTAAAACAGTAATATACATTAAAAGTAATCATCATGATGAAAAGTTTTACATATTCCCTATTCAAAATAATCTGGAACAATTCTACAATTTGTGATTCTTCTTTACAAATAGAAATGAAGTCAGCAATATATCCAATGTTTTCAGAAGTATCTCAAGAGACAATTTAACAACCTTATACTTAACATACACTCACATACACACGCACACACACAAACCTACACACATACCATTTCACACATACTTCCCTAAAACAACATCACCTTTTACTCCTAAAAAACTCTCCATTGCATATGCTTTATAAAGAGAATATATATCAGCACTCTAGGAAGACATAAAATGTAAATAACACATATCCACATTCTCAATACCAAGTAATTTATATATGTATAATATTATATATGTGAATATAAATATATATTATATATATGAATATAAATGAACACATGGATATAAATTAATATAATATAAATTTATATATTAGTTAATAAATCATAATATAAATTACTATATTTAATTAATATATACATTAATGTATAAATTAGTATACATATGTATGTCTAAGACAAAAATTAGATAAAGAATACTTTAAGAAAAGATATAAATTTTTGTAAAGTAATAATTAGAAGCTAGAGTTACTGAAATTAATGGATGCTTTCTCTTAAATACAGGTCTATTTATTATTCTAAATTTACCACACATAGGAATAAAATGTTTCCTAATTATATCTTTTTCTAATAACCTAAGCTATTTTTGATAAGTGATTGAAGTAAATTTAGCTCGGTATCAATGTGTCCTAAGCGATAGAGTCATATATCATCGAAGTCACTTTAATGTATCTCATTCTCTTGTGGTGTCTTATTTTCAGATCAGTTTTCCTTGTTGGCATTAAGTGGAATGTGGGTAATACTTGCTTGTTTCAGAAAGGATGATGCCATGGTATCATGAAAAGGCTGAAGGTCTATAGATTCAGGAAAAGTCATTAATATAGGGAAGGGTACAAGTGTACATGGGTCCAGGAAGTGAATATGACACCAGCATATGGATATGTGTTAAAAGCAAGAACAAAAGCAAGGCAAAGTTGTAGTTCAGAATTGGTAGCCAAGAGTGAGGCTAATGGGGTGTCCAAGTAGCGATATTTGGGTTTCATTTGGAATTAGATTTCAAATATAGAGCCTTAGGAAATTCCTCATTATGAAAGGTAGCCTGGAGACAGAGTTAAGAAGAGAAAATTTGAGGCACCTGGGTGGCTCAGTCGGTTAAGTGCCCGACTTCGGCTCAGGTCATCATTTCACAGGTGATGGGTTCGAACCCCATGTCGGGCTCTCTGGTGACAGCTGAGAGCCTAGACCCCGGTTTGGATTCTGTGTCTCCCTCTCTCTCTTCCCTTCCTCCTCTCATGCTCTCTCTCTGTCTCTGAAAAATAAATAAAAATGTTTAAAAAAATAAAAAAATAAACTAAAAAAAACAAGGAAAGATTCAACTACTTGGAGGTTGAGCCCTGCACAGACTCTCAATTACTTGGAGCCTGGATATTTAGGATAGAAATACAAACACACATAGTTTGAGTCCAATCAGGTCAAATTGGAGTGAACAAAGGTACTTAACTGGGACTGAACCATCACTTTGTTAACTCACTGGGAACTTCAACCAAAAATGGTCCCTGAGTTTATAGTATGGCAAACATTTCGGTTGGGGTTAAGTACACCTGATTGCTAGACTTAGAGTGAAATGAAAAAAAAGAACTAATCTTTTTATGAAAATAAACTATTGGCACCAATTACTTTGCTTCTAGTAAATCTTAGGTCTCATGCCTCAGTTCTTAACTTAAGTATGATTCTGCACATTGGGTTTGCCTGCAACCACAGCACGGCAGAAGCAAGTGATCCTTCCAAAGCTGTCATAAATAAATGGAAATTCAGGTAGTGCTTTTCCAATTTAACAACTTACAAAAAATAGAAGTCAACATATACTTCATTCATTTGTCAACTAGTTTTTCTGTCCCCTACACCCTCACTGACAATCAGCCACACAAAACAATAGATACTGTTTCATCATAGATTTAGCCCCTAATCTCCACAACAACATATTTTACAAGATGTTCAACTTGTAGTCTTTTCAAAAATAAGTAGAATAAGAAAATTATGTAGGGGTTATTTTTGTTTTCAAAACTTTGGAAATTGTTTTTCTGCATTGAGGTTTGAACTAGGAACTGTATATGCAATGTTAGGTGGAAATTACTAATTTTGCAAGTGTTTTAAAATTTTCACAGTTAAAAAAAGTTTATTTTAAATTAATTGCAATGTGCCAATTTATATATCTAGTATAAATTGTTTGATCTTAAGCCAGATTTTAAGTCATATTTTCTTTGGGGATATATATATATATATATATGGTCATCAATATATCATCTTACTAACTTAAATTTGTTTTGCAGTATTCAAATCATTTTTACTTTCATTTGACATATATTTATGGTTTACACACTGTATACAGAATTAAGGGAAAATGTAGATGTTAATCTTGTTATTGAACAACTTAAAATACTGAAAAATAGGAATTTAAGTTGTTTAAACCTCATTTTTTGCCATCACATAAAAGTTTTCTATGTAATTATAGTTTATGGTTTAAAGCCAACAGGGTAAGAAATAAATACAGATCGATTTCCAGAGGAGTTTAAAAATTATTTGTACCTGGGGTAAAGCAAAGATTTACTACCTAAGATGACTTTAGAGTTAAGTCTTAAATAACAGATAGAATTTTGTTATGTAATCATTAGTTCGAAGGGTAACCTGGGTACAGGTAAAACAACAAGGCAGTGGTGGGAAATTTCAGGATGTATATGAGGAATGGCAAGAGAGTTACGGATATGGCATGAATTAATACAGCCTGGGCTAATAATGCTGTAAAGAGGCCTGATTTTAAAATTGGACTCTATTCCATGAGCAACATGGAGTTAATGAAAATTTTAAGTTTAGGAATAACATTCAGACATTTGCTTTAGGAGGAGGTAGGGTAGGTAGGATGCAATAATGTAGGTGACATGTATTAAGACCTGGTATTAATTATGAGATTTCAAAGGAGGGATATTAATAGAATTTGACAACTTACTAGCTTTGGGAGGGAAAAAAGAAATGATTTAATGACAATAAGTTTTCAGACTGGGTGCTAGAAGAATATTATTGATAGTCTTATAAAAATTAAGAAGGAAGATGAGAAGTAGTTTGGGGAGGGAAGGCAAGATTTATTTTAGACATATTAAAGTGCTGGCAGCACATGCAAGTGACTTCCCATAGGTGGTTCCGAATATAAAACTAGAATTTCAGACAATTGCAAGACTGTAGATATAGAGGTGGGTGTCTTCTGCATGGGATTACTGGTGGAAACCGTTAAGAGTCCATGAGCTTGTCAGGAAGAGACGGCCTAGAGTGAGAACAGGGCTGGTGTGGAGTGTGAGGGAAAATTGACATTTGGAGGAAGGAGGGCAAGGAAAGTCAAAGAAAAAAAAAGGACAGAAAAAAGTGACTAGAAAGATGAGGTTAAAGAAAAATAGATGTAATTATGTATAATGTCATAGTCACCACAGGAGAATAAACCATTTTAGTGACAAGGAGGTCACCAAGTCACTGCCAAGCAGATAATTATTGATTTTTAAAATAGAATTTTTGGGGCACCTGGGTGGTTCAGTCAGTTGAGCATCTGACTCTTGATTTCGGCTCAGATCATGATCCCGAGGCTGTGGGATTGAGCCCTGTGTTGGACTCCATCCTGAGAGTGGAGCCTGCCTAAGGTTCTCTATCTCTCTCTGTCTGTCTCCCCTTCCCTCTACCCCTCTCACCCACTCATGTGTGCTCTCTCTCTTGAAATAGAAAATAATAATAAAATAGAATAAAATAAAATAAACACATTTTCAGGGGAATGGCACACTTGAAAGCTAAAGAAGGACAAATTGAGGGAAGAGGTAATGAAACATACAGGCAATCATGCTGAAGGAAATGGATTGGAATAAAAGGAGAAATAGGTTAGTAGCTTGGTGTTCTTGTTTAATTTAGAGCCATCTCCCTTTAATCTCAGAGGTAAAGTGTTTATTGTTCTTGTCAAGACGAGCTTCTCCAGGTGTGTCCCCTTTAATCAGTCACCCATGCATTTTTGTGGTATCATAATCTTTCCCATTATTGATTTTGTTTTGGAAATAGTATTCTCAATTTCAAAACTCCTTTCTTGGTTACTATTTCCCTCTCTGCCATTTTGTCTCCACATTTTATCCAGTCTTCTGGACACTGGAATGCTAGCACCCCTTCCGAGCTCCCGCAAGGATGAGGCTTCTGTCTCTACTGTGCCACTGATGTTCTGGATAATGCTGATGATTTTATCATTGCTAAACCAAAGGAGCCATTCGGTACTCACATAATAGGCTTCTCAGTTTTATTTACCATTTTATCTCTTCTCTAAGCTTCTCTTTTTTTGGCTTATCATGAGAACATAGCCTCCTGGTTCTCCCCCATATCCTCTGACCTTTATTTGTGACTTGTGTTTCTTTTTTCTTTGCTGACCCTTCAATTATTGATGTTCCCAGATTCCATTATTAATCCTCTGAACTTTTCATTTTATATTGTCTCTTTGTGAGATATGTCCACTTTCAAGGTTGAAATTCTGCCCTATATCCTGAAGATTCCCAGTTGTATGTTGCCACTTCAAGACTTCTCTGTGAAAAGGTTTTTTCCCTCAAATTTCAAGCTTATATGTTCAAATGTCCAACAAACACCTTCAAATATAACCTGTTTTAAACTAAATTCCTCGTATCTCCTTCCCGACTTGCTTTTCACTATCATTGGTGAAAATACAATCTCTCTTCACTTCACTGGAAAACGGGGGGGTGATTTTTTATCTTTCTTTACTTCATCTGATTAATCTCCAAGTGCTGCTGATTTTATCTCCTTAATATTTCTTGAACGTATTTCCTCCTATTCATAACTGTGACTTTCATCTTAATTTAAGCCTTCACTATCTTTTGCTTGAACCACTGTAATGAACTCACTACTGCCCTTAGGCTCTTTATTTTTATTTCACTAATATTCATTTTACCAGAATTTCCCCATAGTCATAGTAAGTTATTAAAGTTATAAAACTGAACAAGTCATTCAATTTAAAACTGTCTTTTTCCAAGTTGACCATGAAATAAAGTCCAACCTTGTTAAAATGACATAAATCCCTCAAGATCTGACCCTTATATTCCTTCTCAACTTCATTTTCAGGTATTCCCTGCTTTGAATGCTACAACAAATACCATATTGCTCATAATTCCAAATTCAGGAATATGATGTAAAATTCAGGAAAGATGGTAGAAGGAAAGGATGGTCTTGTGAATACATTAATTAGTTAGCATCATTTGAGAATTGATGAGAAGCCTCTCTTTCCTGTCTCTCCACTATAACATATATCCAAGGACCTTTGTACCCAAGATGTAAGACTTTTTATTCCACAATTAATGATTTGTTCCGTTGTTTCAGTCAGTGACATCTCTATGCACTACCTTTAAAATCTGATCAACCCTTGGGCAGATAACATTGCATTCTTGTATCCTTGAAAATAATAGTTTATCATGCTAAGGCTGTAGGTCTACATCCCTGAAGTAATGTATAAATGTCATGTGGGGGACTTTTCAAACTATATATACTTTCCCACCACTCCTCACTTTTTTACCAGGATTCTAATATATCCCATCTCCAAGTAAGCTTCATTGCTTATGTACAAGCCCTTACTGCTAATGGGAACACATCAGAGCCTTAAGACTGATTAAGGTCAAGAAAGGAGAGATTAAATTGTACTGGAGAAGTGGATCCCTGAAGGAAATTGAAGGGGAGAATAATGAAATAAAAGCCTGCAGCTACAGGAAAGTAACTTCTCCATCTCATAGTTTAGCTAGGACTATTCCTAATTCAGGCATTACTTTATAAGAGTGTTAGTTGCTTTGTTTCCTTTATATTAGTTGGGATCTCTGAAGAAGTGCAATATAAATCTACTTTTCACCCTAAAGTAAATCCTTCCAAATGTAGAGCAAAGAGAATTTCTCTCAGGACCAAAGGAGATTTCAGGTACCCTGTAGCACAGAAAAAGAAATTGATTAAGGTCTTCTTTTGATTCCAGGAAGTTAGAAAATCCACTTACTTAGATGAGCTATTTATTTCTAAAGTTTACTCTCCATAGGATTAGGCTTGATGAATTTTACATCAGAAGTAGAAGTGAAAGGATCATCATTTCATGCAAAATGTGTTATTTTCTGTACAGATAATCAATATTTTCAGTGACCTTTTCTGAGTAACAAAAAACTGCTATAAAGGGGACTATCCTCCTTTATTGAATATGAATGTAGAACCCATCATTGGAAAGAAAACTTGTTCTTTTTGTGTAAATCACAAATTGTTTACTTAGAGATATTTACTTTTCAAAGGATTAAAATAAAATAAGCTGAAAACTACATATTTGCTATACAATATTTATAATGAGTCTTCTGAACAAAATAATTATGAATAAGACTATATACCCATGGGCTTTATTATAATTACAAATTATCAGTGTTTCATTTCCACTAATGTACCACACATTTTACTAGCTCCTTTATGTAAATAAAGTAAATTCTGACTCTAGTTTGGAATTCAAGGCCTTCTATAATTGGCCCTATCTTCTATTTTTAGATTATTCCATATCTACTTTGGGGAAACCTCTGCTTCAGATTAATTTGTTCACTTTCCTCTATGCATACCTAAGGATTTTTTGCTCCTCTGTCTTTCTTCACATCTTATTGGCTACACCTAAAATCAGTCCTATTCCTAGAAAACCACTAATACCAAAGCTTACCGATTTTCCCTCTCAATGCAAAACATTTCGTATTAAGACATATTGTTTGTCAATTAGCACATTTAATTGCTAAGCAAAAATATATTAATCACTTGTTATATTAGGAACAATGCTAGATACTGTAATAAATGCAAGCAATACGTTTCTAAATATCCCATGTATCAAAGAAAAAAAATGACAGTAAATTTTGGATATATGTTGATCTAATGTATGACAAAAGCATTACATTGAAACTTGGGATGCAGTTAAACAGTGTTAGGGTAAAACTTACACACTTTAACGATATTCATTAGAAAAGTAAAAAATCTGAAAATCGAATATCCAGAAAGCCAATAATTTTTTAATACAGAAAATTAAACCCAAAGAAATCTGAAGGAAAAGAAATTAAAAAATGTAATAATAAAGGCTAATGAAGTAGTAAATTAAGTTGTACAATAGGGAAAGCAAAGCAGTCAAAGTTAGAGTCTCCATAAAACCTAACAAAGCTGATAGACTGTTATGAAAACTTATTTAGGAAAAAAAGAGAAAGCACCAAACATCAATATCAGAAAATTAAAAATAGGCATCATTACAGATCCTACAGAAAATTAAAAATAAGAATGTTTTCCAATAAATGGACTCATATTTTGAATCCATAATCCATATTTGAATCCATAATTCAAATCCATAAATACAGATTCATATTTTGAATCCATAATTAATAATTCTTCCCCAAAGAAATTTCTAGTCAGATAGCTTCACTGGTGAATTCTTTCAAGAATTTAAGGAAAAATTAACACTAATCTTACACTAAACCTTCCAGGAATCTAAAAAGAGAAAACATTCACTTATTTTATGGAGCTAGAATAACCTTGGTGCTAAAACTTAACAAGAAATAAAAAAGAAACATGCATGCTACCTTCTTTGTGAACATAGAAGGATAGGCCTAAACAAAATATTAGCAGATCAAGTCTGAAAATATGCATGAAGGATAAAATGTCTTAAGGTTGGTTTTGTTTTGGGAATACAATCTTTAAAAAAAAATGAATGTAATTAACCAGGTTAATAGAATAAAGGGAAATTACATTCATCATAGTAAATGCATTTGATATAATTCGTCCCTAGAGTAGAAAGAAACTTCCTTAATCTGATAAGATACCTACAAACCATTGGCAAATATCACACTCAATGGAGAAAAATGGAAAGATTTCCAACTGAGAATTAGAACAACACAAGGATGTCTGTTATTACCACTTCTATTACATATCGTATAGATATTTTAGCCAGTGAAATAAGGTGAGAAAACGAAATAATATGTACAAGAATAGAAAAGTAATGAATAAAACTCATTACTTACTAATGAAATTATTATCTACTTGAAACAATCAAAAAGGTCTACAACTAAACTATTATGACTAATGAGTAAATTTAGCAAGTTTCTGTAAAAAAAAGTTATGTTACCCTCCCCCCCCGGTTCATGACATTTTTGTTGAAAAGATCATGGCCAGTTACACTGTAGACATTTTTGATTGCTTTGATTATTTCTTCAGAATATTATTCAATATATATTTTTATATACTGTATTTGATTAAACTGAAAGCTAAATCTTTGGCTTAACTGGATTCCAGTTGACTAGTTGGATGCTTTGGCAAGAACACTTCAGAGTACATGACACTGCATATCATTAAGAAGTCAGAATGTCCGGATGTCCCATTATGAATGAATGGTTCTAAGTTTCATCAGTGGTTGTGTTGGTGACAACCACATTGCTTCATTTCAAAGTTGCATTTTTCTCCGTGCAGCTCTGTGGGGCGATACTTGGGTGTGATGGCAATATTCAGTCCCCTCACTCATCTTCATCAAACAGCTGCTAGTATCCTCTGAAGATCCTTACTTGAATCAATTATTTCAGTGGGGTATATTGATTTTGAGTGAATAATTTCTAGTGTTTTGATGTATAAATAGGTAGACAGTGAGTAGTCCATTGAAAGCAATAAATCTTAAAGAAAGCATAGTTCAGGATAAACAGCATCTTATTTCTCTTTTGGTTACCTGTGATTTTGGATGACTTTATTTAACATTTAAATGAATCTCAAGCATGACTACACTGTCCTTTCAGTTGATTAAGTTAAGCTTGAATTTAAAACAGCATCTAGTTGACATTTTCAAGACTCTGAATGACTCCAGCAATAACCTGGATTGTAAATCGATTAATCATAGTCTTGTCAAGTAGAATTCCTTGTAGAGCTTGTTTATCAAAGTAGAGTATAAAAGGAGAAAGTAGAAAGGGGTATGGAAAAACTAGTCAGAAGCCAAGAAATTATTTCTTTTTTCTCTAATTCTTTAACATTCAATTTGAAATCGGTTTCAACTGGTTTATAGAGAAATGAGAAAAGTTGAAAAACTCTAAAATAGCTTGTTTAGAAGAAAGAGCTGGCAACGAATGAGTTACAAAATGCATTTTTGAGCAGAAGCAGCATTTCCATCTGGAACTTTTATTTAAACCTTATCTCTGCCTTGCAGCTGTACCTGGAAAGAAGGAAGAGAAAACAACCAAGACAGTGGAGCAAGGTAAAAAAAAATGAAGGAGGTTGACATTATCTTCTTTAGAAAGACAACAACATGAGGAGGAAAGCACTGGATTCAGACAGGAGGAAGACAATAACCGTTCTATCTATTGCTCTCTATCACTGTCCTTGCATGCTTTTCTGTTTCAGGGAGGATGTGAGGCAGCAATCTGGGTTTTTGTTCTTTTGTGTAACTAAACTTTGAGTATAAGTTCAGAGCAGGAAAACTCCAGACTTCTTAATTATATCAGGGAAAATGCTGAAGATGATTGGGAACAAGGAAATGATCTGGGGTAACTGGTAGACATTTTTCTGTTTGCTTTGTGCTTTTACCACCACCTTACTGATCATAGTTTAAAGAATAAAGATGGCACAATTCAACTGATGCAAAAACAACATCTAACGCTTAAAAAATAGTATGTAACACTTAAAGGGGAAAAACACCAAAAGTAAATTATTTGAGCTTATATTGTGACTTCAGCAAGTGATTCTCCCAAGAGGTCTGAAATTTTAATATTAAAAATCATAATGTTATAAGTAATGCATTTTATTTTTATTTATGCAGCTATATAGCACATATATCACTCCAAAATTTGCTTGATAGAAATGCAAGAGTAGAGTGAAAATATTTAAAGTGATGTTGGGCCTTCTGTTAGAGCTTAGCGTGCTAATAATTTTATTTATGATTCCCCCACTGTTTGTTTTTTCATCTATCATATTTACTAGTTATTGTAATAAAACAGAACTAGTAATACTTTTGTCAAGAGTGAAATCAACATAATTTTTCCTCTGAAATTTGCGAGTAATTAAGTTCCTATTATCAAAAACTTAGCATTTTTGATATGAACAGATCAAGAAAATCCTTTAATTTCTCACATTTCAGAGAAGTTAAAGTTACGAATTCAACTAAGTTAAATGATTGGTCAAATATTTATTTCCTTGGGCTTTTCAAAACAAAATCAGATTACAATTATATTGAAAAGTTTTCAAATCAATTTTGGCTTCTGGGGACTTCCTGAAATTTTAGAATTCAACAGAATGTTTCTATCAACTTCATTTGATGTGGATATTTCCATCTCTGACAAAGAAAGCAGAGGAATGGTACGACATCCAGTTTTAACTCGTTCACTTAGGCAAGGAAGGCCCTGAGCCTAAATTTCTTCTGGGGGAAAGAAAAAAGAACAAAAACGGAATGACTTCTATCTGACCTGCCTATTCAACAAGATGTAGAGCTCAAACAAGAAAACATGGGAAAAGATATGGAAAATGATAAATTCCTAGATAATTGCACAGTCCTTACATGAGCATATTTCCTTATCAAATCAACTTTACGACAGGTGAGATAAACTATCAAACCGTGTCAATTTAACTGTTTCATAGTTTTTTTTCTTCTAGTATAAAGGTGTTCATTGCTCATCTTTGGCATTTGTAGCTTTGCTTTTAGACCCAAAGCATATTAAGAGAAGACTGACAACAGTGTAAAATGCCCAACACTAGTACTTGTACCTAAAAAATAAGTGATTTAAACACAGATTGTTTATTTTTCTTACCTGCATGTCGGTGTCAGTTTCATTAATTCTATAATGTTTCCTCAGGTAGGTAGGAGACTAGAATTGGTTCTTAGAAATGTGAACTTACTTCTTCAGATAATTTTACAATTCATTTTTTTATGAAAGATACCTTTTATCATATAAAATCTTAGGCTTTTAGCTTGTATAAAAAATGAGGTTCTTTCAATGGCTCTTTTTATATTGACTTAGTAAATCATTTCAATTTAAATATCGTAAAGCAATAGCTTCATATAGTTCAACTATAAATACCATAAGAAATAGAATATTTGGGTAAATTGCGTATTTTTGAGATGATATGTCTATGACTAATCATTGATATGAAAAATATATTTTGTGATTTAAAAAATCAAAAGTTTATGTAAAATTAAGTCAATGATATTCTACAGATTTCATCAGAGTATTCTAAAATTTATTCATAAGATGAGGCTTTAAATCTATTTTGTACTTCTGCAGTTTTTAGTTATCTGTAGAAGTATAAATAATCTAAAACTAGTATATAAGGCATTGAAGTATGATTAAATAGTTTTTAAAGTCATTTTTATTCATTTAAGCTTGTACTTATAAACTTGCACTTGGGAAAAATATTATTTACAAACTCTTACTAGATTTAAAATACACTTGGTGATCTATATAAAATTGTGTATATTGAACCTCTGTACTTGGTCTGAATTATAATTGTACTCAGGACACATTGATTAAGCTAAACTTCACATTATGGGAAATTCATAGAGTGAAAGGTGGCATGAATTTTATTTTAACATAATGTAGTAAACTAGACATCATATCACGTAAGAAGTAGAAATTTAGTTAATCTAACTTCTGCAAAAGTCCAAAAATGTAACTCTATTTTATCTCTAACTCATGATGAACCATGTGTTTTTTTAGTTATTCTTTTTGTGAAGATCTTAAAATGGCTGGACTGGAATTTTGAGTATAAGGAAACACTTTATAAATAATTTCTCTACTTTAAAGGTGTACCTTTAAAGATGTACACACACACACACACACACACACACACACACAACCACCACCATTAATTATTCCTCCTTGTTTAGAAATCAGTTACCTAGAAGTATCAAGAGATACAAATGTTTAATACAATAAATGTTGCTATCCTTGTAGTGAGAGCTAAGGAATGCCAAAGATAAAACCTTACAACATTTGCTAGGTGCTGTGTGATACCATATGAGAATTCATCTTTAGATATTCTATATTACATCTAGAGGAAGTACATCATGTTTCATTAAGCTTAACTTATTCATTTGTTGATATTTAACTTCTTATAATTAGTGAACATTTTGCTCCTTGGTATTCATTTTCTAAATTGACCTGCTTCCTATATCCCATTTACATTTCTCTTTTCAATCTTGCTTTCATTCAGAAGAAAATTTTTAGTAATATTTGTTTGTTACTAGGCAGATAAGCAAAACAGTCACTCTAAGGAAGCTTCCAGTGGCGTGCTACTTCCTGGGGCAGGGAAGGACATCAGCCAAGACGATTAATTTAAAAAATACAATTAACTTTGAAGATCTGAACTCTAGATTGGAGTCACAGCATCTCTCTATTTTTAATTGTCTTCCTTCAAAGTGACTTAAATCCAACAGTGAGAAGGTAAAGGAAATAGTAATAAATTCAATCACTTGCAAATTATTTTTCCCTTTCTTTCATTCATTCACACATATGCATGACTTCACTTCAAGTCTTCTTTAAGAGTCCGTTCTAGAAGTCTGTAACAGTGCTGGAATACAGTATGTGTTCAATGATATCTGTGGGTTGAATGAAAACCGAGGGATTTTTGAAGAAAGGACTGTTAGGTGATCCAGATTTCAATGAACATGGCCTCTAAATATTGTGTAATTAAAAGAATATTTTAGTTCATCAAAATATGATTTCAATTAGTGAAGTTTGTCATATTTCAGAAACCAGGACATAAGTGATTAAATTCTTCAGTTTTAAAGTGGAACTAGTAGAGAAAAAATAATAATTAAATATGTGTTATTCATTAACGACATCATGTTGTTATGATCTTTGCTGATGGTGTTGTTACATAAACAAAATTGCCTGCAGTGAACAGTTATCATATGGATAAACATATTGAAAAATTAAATTGTAGTAATTGCAACTATTGTGAATTTCTTTAAAAACTTACAATGAAAGAGAAAGTTAAACAGTTGCCCAATTAATACAATAAATGATTCTAAATATAGAAACATTAGGCCTATCATTTCCTTTCTTATTTTTACAACTATGGAGCTGAATTAGATGATCTCTTACTGCTTCCAAGTGTAAAATTTTCTATTCAACAAAGTTTTTAAGTGGTGTTTCCTTACAACAGAATATAGAGTCTATTTCTTCTTTAAGGGAAGGCTAGTCTAGAAGGACTTACAGTTCTAAGACTTAGAGATTCAAATGCTAAGGGAAACCACACTATAAACTTGAATACCTATAGATACTTCAGTATCCTAAAAATAAACTGAAAGTTTCACTACAGACATATTAAGTACAGTTTTCCATTCTCTTAACAATTAAAAATCACTTCAAAATCATTAAATAGAAACATGACAGGAAAATATTCACAAAAAAAGATTAAATAGAATTTACATGCCTATTTACCACAAGAATAAATCTTAACACAATTAGTAATCATTTTATTCAGGATAAAACTGGAACATGTGGTTCATAAATGTATCCAATTCAGTTCCTTTCCTATAATAAAAAAATTCTGCCTTGCCTTAAATTAAGAAATGTTTCTGAATTCACAAACATGCTAATTTATGTTCACCTGTAGAATTTCTGTCTTTCTTTGCCTTTGATTCTATTTTGTAAACAATGGTGCCCTACATAATTGTATTAGTGTTTTAAGTTGTCATAACAGCAGGTGAAACCCAAATGCTAATACATGCTTTGTGTTTTTGTCATTGTCTTCACTCATCTTTTCAGATTCTTCTGTTCTTTGTACATGCACTGGTCTACCTAGAATATGTGATGTGTACTTGTAGATTTATCCCATATTTTCAAGTGAATGTTAACAATAAGAGTAATGATTTCCTGACAGAAAATTATTTATTTAAATAAGTAATGTTTATATTTTGTGGTGTGTTAACATTATTTTTAAAAGATTAGTATTATGTTTAAGATCAATGGAGTAAAATTGAAAGTTTAGTTAATACAAGTTGTATTTAACTATTTGCTTAATGTGTGATTATAAAATACCCCATTTGCACATGTGGACTAAGTCATGCTGTTGACCCTCAATAAATGTTAAATGATAACAATACTATTGATTCCTGTGAATTCCAAACTTTTTGACAACAGTTTGTGCTTTGATTGTTTAATATTTATTGAGCGCCCACAACAGACTAGGCGCTGGGGAATGGGTGTGAGGAACATGAGGCGGGCTACAGAGAGAAGATGGTTTACATGTGGAGCTTATACAGCATGTGAAAATGAGTATACTCTGCATATTTGTGTATTTTATATATTTTTGAGAGAATCTTTAGCAATTCTCCACTGTCCCTCTTGCTCACATAGCACATATCACTTTTTTTTTTACGTTTATTTATTTTTCAGAGAGAGAGAGAGCATGCCTAGGGGAGGGGCAGAGAGAGGGAGAAAGAGAATCCCAAGCAGGCTCTGTGCTGTCAGCACAGAGCTCTACGTAGGGCTTGACCCCACCGACTGTGAGGTCATGACTGGAGCCAAAACCAAGAATCGGACGCTTAACTGACTGAGCCACCCAGGCACCCCCACATTTCACTTCTTACTCTTATTTTATTTAATACTTTTAGAATATTCTTACAATTATTTTATCTTATGTATAGGAAATTCCTTTTAATAAGCAGACAAATCTAAATCTTACTCATCACAGCAGAACAACATCTATTCAGAAGAAATTTGTATTGTTACATTGATCTCCTGCAGGGTGCCACATTCTGCCATGAAACATTTGGTTCATGTGATTCACACATGTATTAGTAGGAATGCCATTCAGTGCCAAAGAGAATTCCAGCCCAATAAAGGAAAAATGTGTGTCAATGCTGTTGACAAGATTTGGAGGTGATGCTATGAGACACATTGTGCTGTACCTTTTTCTCTCAAAGTTAAAGCTTCTTTGTTATTAATGATCCATTTTCTCTAAAAAGCTAATGTGTGACTTGATCACTCTTACTTTATGCAGGATATACTAGAGGCAAGTACAGGTCACACAGGGAAATCATGGTAATGCCCAATTTCTGTTTCCATGCAGGTATTCTGCCTTTCCATTATCATGAAAATGAATTATTCATCTGCCTATCTAGCTTCTGTGACCAATTTTTTTTAGAGATTCTGAGCATTTTATGAAGAGGCACACTAACACTTCAAGATTGCCCTAGGAATCTCCCCTTACACTTCATACTGGGGTCACCAATCTTAACACCAAGTAACCTTATTAACTGCAGGTCAGAGATACTGGTATATAGTTGAACTTAATTACTGGAAATTATCAGAACAGACAACATACCCTAAAGCAATGTGTCGTTCCTACTATGCCTGCATTTTACTCTTACCATGATTTATCAAAGTAGTTTCTTTTTTTTTTTAATTTTTTTTTTAACGTTTATTTATTTTTGAGACAGAGAGAGACAGAGCATGAACGGGGGAGGGTCAGAGAGAGAGGGAGACACAGAATCGGAAACAGGCTCCAGGAGGCTCTGAGCTGTCAGCACACAGACCGACGTGGGGCTCGAACTCACGGACGGCGAGATCATGACCCGAGCCGAAGTCGGCCGCCCAACTGACTGAGCCACCCAGGCGCCCCTCAAAGTAGTTTCTTAATGGAAATATTACCAATCTTTTAGTTTCTTAAAAGTAACATTTTTACATCAAATGTGTGCTCTTGCTTCACATAAGTCTCAAACCTTCTCTTGATTTACCTTCAAACGAAGCTTCATGTAAAAATAATAGAATGCAATTTTGAACCATTTCTTAAAGCCCAGTCAAATCTGTAAATATGAAGAAAGTTGTCATATGATCTGTGAATTTAATGGTAATGAACTTCAGATGTCTTTTATCAATACTTAATATAATTTTATAATTTTAAAACAGTGAAAATATGCATTCTTATTATCTACGTCTTAATATTAGGTTGATAGTTCCTTAAGTCATCCTTAAATCTGTAATATGCCATTTTTATTCTCCTCATAGTGAAATTCTCTTACAGATCTTATTTTTCCTAATATATAATTTCAATAACCATCACCCAGATTTGGCATGTAAAAATATTTTTTAATTATTTAACATAGATATTTGGAATTTAATATTTTGTTCACCAGTGAGAAAAATCAACTTTGTTTGTTTCTTTGATACCCTAGGCTAGATTGTATAAAGGAATGTGGAAATGCATCATAATATTTACCATACAACACATCATGAAAATGCCTCCTTACAAGCTCAAGTATATCAAGCTGCTAATTATGTCTTATTTTTCTATTAATATTTCCTCCCACTCTTGTTATTATCTTGAAGCCATATATGGGTTGGATCTTTTTTTTTTCCTTAGAAATCTTTAGTAGAAAGTAGATTATAAACTATGTAGCAAAGTTTACTGGTTATAACATGGGTTGTTTCCTGCGACTTTTTGTTCTTTTTACTGACTTTTCCTTCATTTATAAATCAATTTTCTATTAAAGACCTATTTACGAAAAAAAATTGGCATACACTACCTTGAATAAAATTGTGTAAAAACCAATTGTTATGCTATATCCTGTTAAGCTCCATTCTCTAAAAATCAAATTGCAAAAATCATATGAAATAGCCCCACATAAAAATGCATTGTTACTTTCTCCTTGTTGTAAATGAAATTATACATTTTAGGTGAAATAACTTCAAGAATGAACATGAAAATTTTATCAACAGTCTATATAAAATTTACCTGTGCCTTATTGGTTATTACCACCCCAATTTTTCATAGAATGATGATGTAGTATAAACTGATTAAAAAGTAATTCTTTTAAAAAATGAAAATTTAATTCAGATCTTCTTTGGAATTCTAAAATGGCAAAATATGTTAAGAAATTTTTTCATTATTATAGCTTGCAAAGTGTGAGGTTTTTTTACTTGATTCTTATACCAGGAAAAAAAAAAAAAGATACTAATCAGATTACCTATACAAAACATCTATATTGTCCTTAAAATCTTGATAATAAATAAATAAATAAATAGATAGATAATAAAAGTCATTGTGAATAGTTCTTAACTTGGAGTTAGCACTTGTATTGTGGTCCTTGGGGAAAAAAAACTGAAGAAAGCCAATGGTGGTTAAAAATGTCAGCCTCCTTGAACAGTGCAGTACAGAGGTATCTCAAAATAACATGTATAGCTTAGTCTACCTTTCCTATAATTTATCCAGTGACATTAGGTTAGTTACCTGCCTTATCTAGCCTTTTTTCTAAGCCAAGATTATTTCACTTAGCGATCTCTAGAGGAACTTCCAGTCATAATATTGTTTATTTCTCATCTGTAAAAAATATCTCTTATGCTTGAGATATTTCCTCTTTGCTCCAAATGTTGAAGCATAGACTTATTTTTCTGATTGCAAGTACAATCTGTACAAAAGTATATGCAAGGAAGTCAGATTCAGATTCTAAAATGATAATGTTTAAAAATGTTATATAGGGGCGCCTGGGTGGCTCAGTCGGTAGGGCGTCCGACTTCCGCTCAGGTCATGATCTCACAGTCGGTGAGTTCAAGCCCCCGTTGGGCTCTGTGCTGACAGCCCAGAGCCTGGAGCCTGCCTCGGATTCTGTGTCTCCCTCTCTCTCTGCTCCTCCCCTGCTCATACTTGTCTCTCTCTGTATCAAAAATAAATAAAAACATTAAAAAAATAAAATAAAAACGTTATATAAATCTATTAAAAAGAATTATCTTATTTTAAGTATTTATTCTGTTTATATTTCAAAATATACACCTAAATAATACTTAAAAATCAAAAAATACATCTCTGGAGCAAAGCATGCTATTGGATATTTAATTTATGGACATGAAGATTCTCTAAATGTGATTTAACCAAAGGTATCAGTAACAATGGCACACAAGATGTAGAAATTATGCCTTTGAAACACACACACACAAAAGAAACTATAAAAAATGAAACAGAAGATATTGTCTCTGGAGACAGGAGAATGTGGAGAACATAACTGTGGGTGGTTTCAGTTTTGGACTATTTCCAAACAAAATTGCAATGACTTTCTATGTATTGTTAGTTTAGTATGTATAATATTCTTTTATGAACAAAACTTGATTAATTACATTGACATGATACCAGAAAGAATGTTTGCATTTAGCATCTTTAAAGACTCTTCATCATTGGAAGGCTATAAATTTAAATTCATTAGTAGGATACTGTAGATCCCTTCATCACCAATTCTCAGTGTGACTTTCAAGCTTTTTCTCACTGCTTTTGCCTGACTTTGTATATCCAGAGATCCAGCCACATGAACTTTCACCCTCCATGGTTTGCTTATGTTGGAGATAGCTTTCCAATTCTTTGATGACAAACCCTTTATCCAGTTTCAGAATCCACTGCAAATGGCAGTGCTTCTGTGATATCTTTTCTCATTCCATCAGCTAGAGTTTGTTAATCCATATGCTATGGGCCCAGTGCCCTGTGTATGTGTCTGTATCATCCATATTGATGCATTCTGGCATTAAATGAACTCAGTGCAATCATTTGTGCTTTCCCAGCTCCCAACATAAAAGAGGCACTGAATAAATGTCTACTAAATAGATTGAGTTAATCTTTATAAAATACAAAAAATGTATCCTCCTTTTAAGTGAAGTCCCAAGTGAAGGAATCTAAATAGACAAATGTCCTTGTTTGGGTAGGGGGATCGCTTTGTCACATTGATAAGCACTGTATGAAATAGAATTTCTAGTTTGTTGAAATGGCATTAGCTTTTGTTTTACCTCAATTAAATCCCCTTTGGGAGTCTTGAACCTCAATTTTCTTTTCCATGTGTATATATATCTCTAAGTTTAAAGTAATGTTAGATTAGAGATTTCTTAAAAAATATATAGCATGGAAATCTAAAGTATAAGCAAATAAAATAAAACAGCAAATAAAAAAAATTTATACCATGACCAAGCGGGATTTATTCCAGTATGCAAAGCTAGTTCAACATTTGAAAAACCAATTAATATAATTCATCACATCAACAAGCTAAAGAAGAAACACATGATCCTATCAATAGGTACAGAAAATCACTTGACAAAATCTAGCACCCATTCATGATTAAAAAAAAAAAAAAAAACTCTCAGCAAGCTAGAAATACAACAGAACTTACTTAACTTGATAAAGAATATCTACAGAAAACCCACAGCTAACATCAGGGTTAACTATGAGCAGCTAAAGGCTTTCCCACCAAGATGAGAAAAATGGCAAGGATATCACGTCTAACCACATCTATTCAACATTGTACTAAAAATACTAGTTAATTAAATAAGCCAAGAAAAGGAATAAAACTCTACCACCTGGGAAGGAGGAAATAAAACTGTCTTTGTTAACATATGATGTGATTATCTGTATAAAAAAATTCCAAGGAATCAAGAAAAGCTTCCTGGAACTAATCAGTAATTATAGCAAGGTTTCAGGATACAAGGTTAATATACAAAAGTAGATTGCTCTTTTATATGCCAGCAATGAAAAATTGGAGTGAACAAAATTAATAATGCAACACCATTTACCTTAGCAACAACAAAGGAAACATTTATTTTTTATTTTATTTTTTTTTTTTATTTTTTTTTTTTTGGGACAGAGAGAGACAGAGCATGAACGGGGGAGGGTCAGAGAGAGAGGGAGACACAGAATCGGAAACAGGCTCCAGGCTCTGAGCCATCAGCCCAGAGCCTGACGCGGGGCTCGAACTCACGGACCGCGAGATCGTGACCTGGCTGAAGTCGGACGCTTAACCGACTGCGCCACCCAGGCGCCCCAGGAAACATTTAGATATAGATCTAATAGGATACTTGTAAGATTTACATGAGGAGAACTACAAAACTCAAATGAAAAAATAAAAGAATGAAATAATTGAGAGTTATTTCATGTTAATGTGTAGGCAAACTCAAAATTGATAAGATGTCAGTTCTTCCCAAACTGATCTATAGACTCAATACAATCATATAAAAATCACAGTGGATATTGACAAACTGATATTTATGGCTATCAACAAACTGATTTTACAGTTTATATAGAGAAAGAAAAGACCCAAAGTAGCTAAGACAATAGAATTAAAAAGTTGGAGAAATGACACTACCACTTCAACTGTAGCTATAATGCTATAATAAACAACACAGAAATATTGCTATTATTGCTGAAATAATAGACAAATAGATCAGTGGAACAGAAGAGAGAGCCCAAGCAATAGACCCACAAAAATACAGTCAACTGATCTTTGACAAAAAAAAGCAAAAGCAGTTCAATGGAGAGAGTATAGCCTTCTCAACAAGTGGTGCTAGAACAATCAGACATCCACAAGCAGAAGAAGGAGAAGGAGAAGGAGAAGGAGAAGGAGAAGGAGAAGGAGATGGAGAAGGGGAAGAAGGAGAAGGAGCGGAAGGAGAAGGGGAAGGGGAGGGGAGGGGGGAGGAGAAAAGGAAGCAGAACAAGTAGCTAGACACAGATTCTACAACCTTCTCAAAAAATCGTCTCAAAGTGCATCATAGACCTAAATGTAAAACTATGAAACTCCTAGAAGATAACATAAGAAAATCTAGGTGGTTTTGGGTTTTGGCAATGACTTCTTAGGTACAACATTAAAGGCAATATCCATGAATGAAAAATTCATAAGTTGGACTTCATCAAAATTAAAAACTTCTGTTCTTCAGAAGATTCTGTCAAGAAAAAAAGAAAATTTGAAGACAAGACACAGAATGGGAGGAAATATTTGTAAACCACACATCTGATAAAGGACTATTATCTAAAATACACTGAGAACCCTTAAAACTCAACAATAGGAAAATAAACAACTCCTTTTAAAAATTGGCAAACGATCTGAACAGCTACTTTACCAAAGAAGATATACAGATAACAAAAAGCATATGAAAAGATGTTTGATGTCACACATTAGGAAATTAGAAATTAAAACAATGAGATGCCACTACATACTTATTGGAATGGCTGAAATTCAAAACACTAAAAACATCAAATGTTGAGGAGTATGTGAAGCAACAGGAACTCTTATTCATTGTTAGAGGGAATACAGAATAGTACACCCACTTTGGATATCAGTTTGGTGGTTTCTTATAAAACTAAATGTAATCTTACTATATGATCCAGCAATCATGCTTTTTATTGTATGCCCAAATGACTTAAGAACTTATGTTCATGCAGAACATACAAACAAATATTTATACCAGCTTTATTCATAGTTGGTAAAATTTGAAACCAACAGATATATTGTTCCATGGTGTATAGAAAATTAACCTCTGATACATCCATACAATATTTTTTACAGTGCTAAAAATGCATGAGCTATCAAGTCACAGACGTAGAAGAACCAAAATTCTACTTCTAGGTGAAAAAAGCCAATCTTAAAAGTCTTCTTATTGTATAACTCCAACTACATGATATTCTAGAAAAGGTAAAATTATGGAGATAGTAGAAAGTTCATTGGTTGTCAGAGGTTTCAGAAGAGAGAGGGATGAGTCAGTGGAGCATAGTGATTTTTAGGACAGTGAAACTATTCTTTATCATACTATAATGGTAGATTTATGTCACTATAACTTGTCAAAATCAATAGAATGACCAAAACGAATAGTGAATATTAATGTTAATTATGGACTTTGGTTGATAATGATGTATCATTATTGGTTTATTGAATTATAACAAGTGTATCATGCTAATGAGAGATATTGATAATAGGGGAGGCTGTGTGTGTGAAGGGTGGGGGTATGTCCGAGCCCTGTGTACTTCTCATTCAATTTTGCTGCAAACATTAATCTGCTCTAAAAATCATTGAAGTTCATCAATTTTTAAAAAGCATATAAATCTCAATAAATTAGTCCATTAGATGAATTTCAAAGTATTATATTTTGAGATTCTATACCATGAATAATGGGAGGATTCATACAAAACCCTGCTTACTTTTTATTATATTAATAATTTAAAAAAAAATTTAACGTTTATTTATTTTTGAGACAGAGAGAGACGGAGCATGAACAGGGGAGGGGCAGAGAGAGAGGGGGACACAGAATCCGAGGCAGGCTCCAGGCTCTGAGCCATCAGCCCCAAGCCCGACGCGGGGCTCAAACTCACGGACTGCGAGATCGCGACCTGAGCTGAAGTCAGACACTCAACCGACTGAGCCACCCAGGCGCCCCTATTATATTAATAATTTTTAAGTTAACATTTTTCTTATATTCAATTATATTTCTTCAAAATTTCTGTGTGTCATCTCATAAAATAAATTTCATGTTTGAATGCTTAAACTATAATGAGACTAATTTCTAAGAACTCACATAAATGTGTTTATAGAAGAGGAGTTCTAATTATGAAAAGAAGTTCAAAAGAAAATACAGACTATGGATAGTGAATATTATTGTAGTTAAAATAGAATATATTATATTTAAAAATGAATAGATCATTAGAGATTATTTTAAACATTGAAATAAGTGTATAAACTTACGTGTTTCAGATTATTAACATTGGAAATTCACCATCTAAAATTTCTTGATAACAAAAAGTAAAGTGTTAGGTTTAAACTTCCAGGAAAAAAAATGCTAGGTAAATATTAGGTTGAAATATACACTTTTTTTGCCCAGGAAAACTGTCAAATATCAACAATTTCATTTGACTTTGATACCTTAGCCAGGTTGGGATTGCAAAATTGGGCAATAACTAACCACAGAAGGTGGTTATAATGATTATTGGGCTTAAATATAAATGTTAAAGGGTAATTTTCCTAATAAAATGTAGTCAGCACAAAATTTGGAAAATTTATTAATTTATTCAATAAATAGTTACTGAATTCTTAGTGTGTGCCAGATGGCTTCTGATGGGTAGTTATGGAGAACATTGATATGACGTTATGATGCAAACATGCTCACTGATCATTCTGAGGAGGCATCTGAGATGCTATCTACTTTATAATCCACTATTCTCTCAGTGCATAGTATTTAGCTCTAACTTTGTAGTTTGATAGTCTGGGTTCAAGTTTCCCACTACTGCTTAGTAGCTGTGATCTTGGGCAAGTTTTTACCTCTCTTAGCTTCGGTTGTCAATCTATGAAATGTAGATAGTACCTAACTCACTGAAATGAGTGAGAAATTAAAGAGGTTTGTTTCAGTCAGCTTGAGGTTCCTATAACAAAAACACCACAGACTGAGCGGCATACACAGAAATTTATCACAGTTCTGGAGGCTGGGGAGTTCAAGATCATATTCCAGTCAATTGGGTTCCTGGTGAGAGTCCTCTTCCTGGTTTGCAGATAGATGCCCTCATTCCAGATTTGGTAGAGAGAGAGGGAGAGAAGGAGAGACAGAGACACAGATGAGCTCTCTTTTGCCTCTTTTACAGGGGCACTATCTCATTCATAAAAGGCTCTGATCTCATGACCTAATCACTTTTCAAAGCCCCACCTGCAAATACCATTATTTTGGGTTTTAGGTTTCAACATATGAATTTTGGAGGGACACAAACATTCAGTTCATAACAAAATCATATGTAAAATGCTTAACAATATAAAATAACATTGTATCATTGTATGTGAGTGCAGGAATGACCAAGACTTAGCTTTGCCTGCCCCCAAGCGAATTACAGTCCTATAATGATATTTTTTCTTGAAACAAATGTGAGAACTTTGACATCTTGGCCAAACATTATTAGATGAGAAAAATTTTATGGCTAATAAAGTTTTCTTTGAAAAACAAAATCTTTTGTAGTAGATTTAGGGCTCAGGAGCTAATTCTGTGCCTAGGAGGTCCTAGTTTATCTTGGGTCCCAAATATTTAAAGAAGTGATATTTATTTTTTTTTAATCACTGAATATTGCTGATATTTCTGCAAGAGCTGGGCAGAGATGAACCAAAATGACTAAAATGCACCCCACTGAAGTAATTCCCAAAATTCTGATCAGTATTCAGATTAGTAGCGTGTAATGAGGGCCGGAATATAAAGGTATGTGCAGAGTCTACTTTTCGTAGCCAAACTACACAGCGTAAAATCATCATAATTATAAAGTTCAATCAGAATTTAAAGGAAAGAGGTATTTAGATGATTTTAGGAGAGTCCCTCAACTAGGATAATTTGAAAACTTAAACTATGGTAGGGAAGAGCTGGCCAAAAGCAAGAATACTGAATCCACTGGACAAGACTTTCTCCCCCATGGGGACTGCAAGATGTGTATTAAACAAGTTCTACATCTGTTAGTTGTTTTGAATGTTATGTTGTGCTCCGTGTCAGTCTTAATATACTAACACAGACCAGTTTGCCTAGATCTCTACAGTGCTTGAGTAATGCAAGAAAGCTCTTTGAATGTGTATTTATAGTATTATATGGTTGGTTCTTTCTGAGCTCACTAACCTTCCAACTCTGTACTGATTATATAGCTAAACTTTCAAAGAACAGTTTAATTTGCCTTATTTACATCATTTCAGGAATACCTCACCATAGTCTCCAAGTGCTGACAACATTGTCCAGATGTCATTCAAACAAATTTTATATTATGCTTTTTAATTAGGCTGTCCAATTAGAGGTAAATGATAATGTTGGTTACAAAATTATATTCTTTTTTAAAAAAATGTGAAGGCTAAGAAATAAATAATAACAAATAGATTAAAAAAGATACCAACATATAAATATAATTGAATTGGAAATATTTTTAATTAAGGATACTTAAACAGATATTTAGAGAAAAACATTCTAAAATATTACAATTATGTTTGTCAAGTTCTTTAGCCCACAGAATAGGGAATGATTCAATATATCATTAGCACCAAGAGAAAGTTCAAGACAGCCTCTGATCATGTCATACTTAATTACAAAGTTAATGGACAGTGTTCCCAGTAAAATTAAACTCTGACAACATCTTTTAAGGAGCACTAAAACTTATTATCAAATAAATATCAATACACTACATTTTTCCCCATGGGAATTATAATCATAGTATTTTAAACCATTTAGAGAACTTGAGAATGCTTTTCTCTGTATTGATTCATAAAATTTATATTTTGGAGTTTGTAAAATGTATTAAATTCTATAAAACGCCTTTTCTAAAATATCTCTGATTGTCAAAAATTATGTCCAAATGAACATAAAACAATGACAGATGCATGTAGATCATTCACATATTAACTATTTTAAAAATTCATGCAATTGATCACAATTAAATCACTTTAGGAACAATATTGTATCACTTTAGGAAGGAATAGAAACGTTATGAAACAACTTTAATACTTTTGATGCTATATGATGTATATTAATAGTCATATCCAGGAAATTATCAGGTATCATTAAACTTATAAATGGAGTTCTCTAAGGGTGCCTGGGTGGCTCAGTCAGTTAAGTGTCTGACTTCAGCTCAGGTCATGAACTCGCAGTTTGTGAGTTCGAGCCCCACGTCGGGCTCTGTGCTAACAGTCAGGGCCTGGAGCCTGCTTTGGATTCTGTGTCTCCCTCTCTCTCTGCCCTCCCATGCTCGCACTGTGTATGTGTCTCTGTCTCTCAAAAGTAAATAAACATTAAAAAATTTTTAAACACATTGCTTGGGGTTCAAAATATTTGTTTGTGCTAGGGAAAACCTCTAGTGCTGATTTCCTTTGCTACAATATTATCCATTATTTCAGTCTTCTGTTTTGCCTGTTTTGTAGACATTTAAAAAAAAATTCTAGAAAGAAACACTGTTGTTATAAATACATTTTATCTTCCACAAGACCATGTTAGAAGAAAAAGCAAATGGTATATTATTTTTGTGTATTTTGATCAGATATATTTAGGCCCTTAAATCAAAAAAAAATTCCTGAACTTACTGAAATCGAATATGTTTCTCTTAAAACAATTTTTACCCAGTAAGTTTTTGAAACTTGACTTGCACTGCTATTTTGAACACAGTTTGTGTGAGTTTTAAACATCTTGCAATAGCTAAGCAAAATTTATAAAATTAAGTTTATTACCACCAATATGTGAATAATATTTCAATATTGGCAATTTATATAAGATCAGATTTGAAACATACAAGTAAAAAATTATAACCCATTGGTCTCTTTTTCAATTTGCCTGTATTATTAAGAAAATAATTTTTAACTTTCTGGTTTATTTTGCCTTTGTATACTTAGTTTATTCACTAAGTAGGGTCAGTATGTATAAATAAAGTAAATAAGATTTGTTGGGGCATTCAAAATTCATTTTACTGATTGTATTATTTGTTTCCATTTATAAATGAGACTGCAGGTTGCTTTGCTTCTGCAATAGTTGCAAATTATCTGTGGTTCACCTGTATTTCCAAGTATTTGCTAGACATTTGCTTTTTTGGGTGTCTTGTAGCTACATGAAACAAAATATATTCAAAACAAACATGATATCTTTCTCCAAAGTCTTCTATTTCTTACATTTTACATTTCAGTTGATAGCAGATTATCCTTCCGTAAACATGTACAACTCCAGAAGCCATCCTCAGCATTTTTTCATCTGTTTTATATCCTACATCCAGTTATATTGCTAAATTGACATTTCCTAACCAGTGAGACTCTACTCAATTTAGGAGCCTTATACTCAAATGGCATCTTCTCATGAAAGCCATCTCAATTATAAAGTAGAGTTAATTAATCATTTCTCTGTTGTTTATGGAGTTTCACTGTTTATGGAGCTTCGCTGGAGAACTTATCACACGCTGCAATATTTTGCTATTTATTAGCTGGTGGTTTCAAGTGCTGTTTCTGTGTACAGACCACTCCAAAACTTAGGGAGTATAAAACTATAGCTAGTTTTACTGTGCTCATGATATAGAGGGTCAGAATTTTAGGAGGGATCAAGTAGCCAGTTTTTATTTGGGTATCTCATGTGCCTGTAATCAAACATAGTCTTAGAGCTATTGACTGGGCTGTGTATATGTAGCTTTTCCAACATGGTGGTGTTAGTTGGATTACTGACATGGCAACTCGCTTCCTCAGGGTTACTGTCCCTAGAGAAGCAGATGGAAAGTGCATGATCTTTCATGATTAACCCAGGAAATCACATAGCATAATTTCCATTACATTCTGTTGGTTACAGGTGACTCAGCAAATGGACAGATGACCAGCTCACGCCACCCCATTCTTTCTGCTGTCCTTCTAAAATGTGTCTTTCTCTCCATTTCATCTATATCTCTCTAAACCTTTTCCATTTTCAAGGTCTCCCTCAGTATCACCTGCCTTCCAAAGCCTTTCCTGATCTTATCATTCAGCTATAAGAGCCAGTACCTTTGTGGTTGAGTACAGAAAAATATCAGTTATATCTCAGGTCTCCTGTCATGAGCCACATGACCTTGGAAAAGTTATTTAATCCTTCCATGTGAAAAACAGAAATAGTAACAGGATCTACCTACCATACAGGGTTGTTATGAACATTGAATGACCAAACAGTAGAGAGCATTCCCTATGATATATAGTATAGACAATGTTAGCTACCATTGTTATATCTTCTTTCCTCAAAGCCTATAGCATTTTATTTGTATCTTTTATGTGTCTATCATAATCTTCCAATTGTGATAATAATTTGTGGGCTTATTTTGTATCTTTTGCATATTTTGCATGTGTTTTAGAGGCCACTTGTGCCAGTTGATATGTGTGTCTTGAATATCAACTCAGAGCCCCTCTGAGTCTTTAAGCCTCAGTAAAAAAAAAAAAAAAACAAAACATGAAAAACTTGCAGTTTTTTTTCCTCTCTGTGATTCCTTATAAACTTTTCTCCCTATGATTCCTCTTGCAGAAATTAAAAAAGAAAAATCCAGGAAGACTTCCTCAGTTTTGAAGGATAAAGGTAATAGAGTCAATTTGATGTAACACTAGTATTTGATATAATACTAGAAATTTATTAGCAAAACTATCTGAAAGAGTCCATAGTACCTTAGAGTCATCTCCTTTGCAGATATGTGAGCCCAAACTTCACAGGTCACATTCATATATTTGAAAACTATGTCCCTCAAAAACTTTCTTCTAGTTCATTGTCACTTGAAAAGTGCTCTGATTACAATTTCTAAAAGAAAGAAAAAAGAAAGAGGATTTTTCCTTAAAGAATGAGAAGAGGGGGAAAAAGTTAGAAGGAAAGTAAAAGTTATGGAAAGAACTTGCCCTATGTGCTTTGATTCTCTCTTTTCTATGCATTCATAAAATATATATTTAGTGCAGAATCTATGCAAACACTTGCTAATCACTGGAAAACAAAGACGGCAAAGCCGGTAATAGGGAGGAAGACTCTGGAATTAGAGTTCTGAATTGTTCTTTTCCAAGACTCTTAGTCAAGTTCTGTATGCTTGAGTCTTGTCTGGCTCTATGTTACTATGAAAGAGCATGACATTCTTATTTACATTTTGCAATTTCAATCTCTGGAATGGACTGACTTTCCTTTATGTCCATCTAAAGCCCAGGTCTCTTTCCAAGCATAAAACATCAAGCCTTCTCTATTTCAACTTTCACTGAATTCTCTCTTCTGAATTCGTATACTTACATGTTTATAATCTAATATACACATATATATGTGAGTGTATATTTTATTAATTATTTGAAATACCACCTATTTAAGCATCAAGAGTTAATGTTATTCACATTAATTTATGTGGATAGATAAGTACCACATTTAATAATTACTTTTTGTGCATCTAGTATGCGATAATCAGAACATGTACTCACCAGACATAAGGAGTACAAGAAAGTCATGGTCTTTGCTTTCATGGAATTCATAGTATTAATTACATAATTAATTAAAGCAATAAGAATTATAGAGAAGATATACAGGGTGCTATAAGAGACTGCCACGGGGGATTCTAGTCAAGTGTGGGGCATCTGAGGAGGCTTTCCTGAAGTTATATTAAATTCAAGTAGGAGGATGAGGAATTAGCCAGGCAAACGTGTAAGAATTTGAGCGAAGCAGGGCATCTGCTCTTTGATATCTACTTTATACATTTTGCTTTAGCAAGTTGTGCTTGAGATCTTAATCATTTATAAACAAGGAAGCTGAGGCAGAGATAATGTAAGATACTCAGTATAACATCATAGGTAAGAGGTGAAGACAAGAATCAAAGTTCAGTCTTTCAGACACTAAAGTCCATCTCTTCATTTTAACACAGATAACTGCTCCTTAAATAAGGTTCTTATATTTTTATTCTTCAAAGCAATTTTTCTTTGAGTGTAGAGTCATTACCTAAGTTTGAAAAATCTATTTGACTCAGAAACATTGGCTCTGCAGTATGTAAATATAGTCTTAGTCCTTTAGCTATTGGGGGGAGGGGCTCCCCTTAATTCCCACAGAAGAGTTTAGTCTATTTTTTCTCCAGTGATTATCTGTACTTTGAGAGAGATTCCTCATTCTCCTTTCTCATTTTATCTGACAATTAATGAGATTATTTTCCTTGATTGTGTGAGAACTGAAGTGTCATTGAAACACACTACCAGGAAAATCCAAACATATATATGGAGATATATAGGGATATCTATATCTAGATGATGAATCGATAGATAGATAGATACATACACACACATATATAAATATATATGTATATGATTTGCAAACCATAATTTGCACAAAGTAAACCTTCCCTCCTTCCAATGTAGTGTGAGATACATTTATTTGGGTTCACAATTATGCCACAGGAATATTTGGGCCTTATATTATGTGTTCACAAGAAAAGCAGTTCAAAAGAAAGACTGGAGCTTACCTCTAAAACTACCTTTGAGGCACTGATGATTACCAAAGATTTAAACTACTACTTAAAAGACTTCACTTGTGCCAAAGCTTAAGCTAGTTGGAAATGGCAGTTGTAAAAATCTGTCCCGGAAAATATTATCTGGGGGGTTTAAATCCACACTGACCACTTCACTAAGCAGACTCCTGTAATTTCTATTTTTGTTGTTATTGTTATTAATGTACAATTTCAGGCAATTTCCTAGTGAATACTTTGTCTTTAACGTTAAATCCTGTATTTTGCAAGATGTCTCCACAGTCACTAGAAAATTATGTATATAAAGGTTCACTGCATATGATTAGTGATTTAGAACTATTTCAAATGCACCTGTCTTATTATTCAATTGTGTTAATGCCATCAAATGTCTTTGTTATGTATAAGTTAGATACTATTTTAGAAGAATTTTATTACCACCTTTCCTTTGTTTTCTGAGTATAATTTATCATTACAAAAAAATTCAAAGAATAAAGTGCAGCATTACTTGTAATATTTCAGGGACATTAAACACTTCTGCCATATTACTGTATTTGAAGAGGCTCTTTGAAGCCTGCTGCTGAACTGTGGCAGAATCAGAATGCAGCAATTCCACTTGCTAAAAAATCCACTTATTGCATTGGAGTCACTGTATTTTGTGAGTTATTTCTATTAAGCTGCTAAAAGTTTGCCTACATTTGCCAGTCTCATCAATTCCACTTGCATGTACACATTAGAATACATACTGAAACAGTGCTACAACTCATAAACCTCGGGTTATCACCCAGAAATCCTTTGAGGCCCCATTTATTGGGAATGTGATGGCCATGAGCAAATTAAGGATTTAGGGAAACATGATTAGACTGTGCCTTTATTTAAGAAGATAGAGGTGTAGGGAAGAAAAAAGAGCAGGAGAAAGACACATCTTGCTGGCTTTTGCTGCTGGTTCAGCTACTGACTTCCCTCGGTTAGTGGACTCACCTAAGTCCTCTCAACACACCTGCAAGAGCAGAAGCCTGTGTGGCCTTGAACATCAAGAAACCAGACAATCCTGTTAGACATGCCTATTATTGGTTATATTCTCTATCTTACTGTCACTTGTAACAGCTAGTCTGATTTATATGATGATGGAAGAATCACCCATGGTCTGAGGCACTGCAGACTGAACCCAAACAAGGCAACAAAGAGATTAATTAATTTCTCTTCTACTGAGACCACAATAGTAGCACTCTTAGGTTACTCTGGTATTGGAGTAATATGATGGATGTTAGAGGTATTTTCTAATTTTGTGACCCAGGCCTGTGTATGTTTGGATCTAATGCCAGAGAATTCTCAGTGGAGCTTGTCTTTCCTTATATTCTGATGCTTGGGACCATGCACATGATGATCCCCCAATTTCTATTTGTCATAAACATGCTTTCTCTTGGCCATTCCCACCTGTACAAACAAAAGATAGAGCTAAGGATGAGGTAAGTTGTCTGAGGACCTTGATCCCCAATGATTTAGAGTTCATTGTGGACACTCACCCTAGTTTATTACTGCCTTTATCTGGGGCAGTGTAGAGGGATTAAAAACCTGAAACCATTTTCCTATTCTTCTGTGAATTTTTTTTTTCCATCACAACCTCCTTGCCCAGATGACTTTGAGAATTCTAAATTATATCCAAGCATCTTTAAATATGTTCCAGATCTTTTTTTTAAATTTTTTAATGTTTATTTAGTTATGAGAAAGAGAGAGAGAGAGACAGAGAGATAGAAACAGAGTGTGAGCAGGGGAGGGGCAGAGGTAAGAAGACACAGAATCTGAAGCAGGCTCGAGGCTCTGAGCTGTCGTCACAGAGCCCGATGTGGGGCTCGAAGTCATGAACCACGAGATCGTGACCTGAGCCAAAGTCTGATGCTTAACTGACTGATCCAACCAGCACCTCTAGATCTTGATAATCAAGATTCATAAGCTTTTCTGTAGGCTCTTGGACAAACACAAAGAAACTACCATATTTGTAAAATCACACCAAAAAAAGTGCTCTCCAATGCTTTGCTCCTGACAAACAATACAGATGACTTAAAAAAAAATACCTTAATAGCTGACCCAAGCCAACAATATCCTTATCCTTCCTAATATACAAGTACAGAATTACTATATAACATTCTTCACAGTTTGGGTAAGATTTGATGTCCCACTCCTTTCCTACTTCAGCCTGTGGACTTCCTAAATCAGGTGAAAACCCCTTGAAATCAAAATGGACACTGAGAGGAAATGACCTTCAAGAAAATCAGTGCAAGAAATGATCCAGCCTGGGAGCAGAAGGCATCTTCCTATTATTGAACTTGGAAATAAAAATCACTTTTGGGGAGCCTGGGTGGTTCAGTCAGTCAGTTAAGTGTGGGACTCTTGATTTCGGCTCAGGTCATGATCTCATGGTTCTGAGATCGAGCCCCAGGTTGGGCTCTGTGCTGTCAGTGAGGGATGTTTTGGGATTCTCCCTCTCTCCCTCTATCTGCCTCTCCCCCACCCCCTGCTCACACACAAGTGTGCTCTTTCTCTCAAAAATGGACATTTTTTTTTAAATCAATTTTAGTGGCCTAGAAGGCTCAGTCAGTTGAGTGTCCGACTTTGGTGAACTTTCACCACATTTAAAGTGAGGAGTTTATGACTTTCAAATACATTATAAATTTGCATTCCACCTCTTCTTTCTTTCTCCACCAATATCAAAGCAGTCTTGTGGGTTCTCTCCCTCATTCTTGTGTTTTATAACTACTTTCATCTCACGCAAACATATACACCTCCCCACTTAAATCAATATGCTGCATCTTGAACTTGAAATTCCAGGTGCTGCACTCTCCCACCCCACTAGGAATCTGTCCCCACCAACATTTCTCATTTCACAATACATTATTATTTTTTTCTGGTTTAGCCAGGAAATGCAAAAGCAGTAAATTACCCCCATTAGCTTGAAAAAAGTTAATGAAGCTTCTCAGTCTGTTTATTCAATCCATGGCTCTTGATTTCATCTTCAGATGCTGAAATACAGAAAAAAAAATAGGCCCTACTTATACTTAGCACATTAAATGGCAACACGGAATTTTCCTTGCCACCAAAGCCATTTAAAAATATTCTGCAAACATATGGATATTTAAGGATATGGAAAGGAAAATATGGATATTTTCTACCAAGAAAATCTTGCTTTGAGGGACACAGCCTTTTCAACAGAACTCCTAAGTCCATTCTTGACACTATCCAAAGTCACCTGGACTCAATTCTAAGCAATTGCTTGAGTGAGATATTCATTTACGAGTCCCACCATCATATTCTGCACTCTCCCCCTGACACACACACCATAAGGTGGGAATAGAACAAAGGGCTGGAAGGATAGATTATTCCCCTTCCCTTCCTTTCTCACTGCATCGAAAGTAATTTTTGTCCGTAAAATGTTTACTGAGATATGTTGCAGACAAGGCAGAAAACTGGTTTATCTTTTACATAGGCTATTGAGGAAGTATGATCCTATTCAAGACATCACCCACATATATGTCTGGAACACATGATATGATTAGAATCACTTTATATTTGAATCTGGTAGAATAAACAAAGTTTTTTTTTTTAAACTAAGGGCCACATTTTTACGATGGTGGGAGTTTATAGATAAAATTGGCTTTTGTGTTTTATTTCTGTCTTATTCTTGAAATGTGTTTGACTGGAGTCTGATGACTGAAGCACCACATTTACATGACAGATGCAGGGTTTTCCATTTGTTTATTTAAAAAAAAATAATCACATAGCCTGAAAGAAATAAACTAACTTAGTGCTGATTATAACAGTTTGGGAGACTTCTAGAAGCCATATGTTTTTAAAAAAATTACAGCTAAAATAAGTTCCTATCCATCCAAAGCCCATTCTCTTAAATGAACAAATAGATTGTAACTCATTTGACAATTTACGTTTATTTTAAATGAAAATGATCAGGGAGGATGGATTGTTGTACTCTATACTGTTGTTTCCTTGTCTCTGTATGATTAAAATCATTTTTGTAAGAAAACATTATATAAGTTCCACCCAAGTTCACCTTACTTATAGCTCACTGACTCCATTATATATGTGTTCTCAAATCCTTTTATCTTGGCTTCAAATAAAGGCTCAATGTTTTGTTTTGTTTTGTTTTGTTTTGTTTTGTTTTTTTCCAGAGCCTATTAAGGGGAAAGAAGTGAAGCTTCCAGTTTCCCTAAAGGAAAAAGGTAATATTGTATAATGAAATGTGAAAACACATTGATCTGCCTATTGCATATTCAGTTATTTGCAACAAAGCAATATATCATTTATTTTTCAGGCTTTTAAAACTATAACTTTCATACGCCCTTGTATATGTGTGAGCAAAGGAAAAAGGACTATTTTCTCTCTCAAATTTCTAAATTTTACTATGAAATAACAAAGACAAGAGTAACTATGTCAGAAATACTGTGAAAGCTTTTTAAAATGCATATGTTATTCTGACTCCACCAGTCTGTAGTGGAAAATCTGCATTTAGTAAATATCCCAAGGTGAATCTTAAAAAGAATAGCTATAGAAACCAAAGACTTAAGATAAAAACACTTAAAATTTCTCAGTGTTAGCTTGCCATTCTGTTAAGTTTGGATACAACCAAACTCTAAACAAATTTTATAGCTAGGAGGAACTTAGAGATAAACTATAGTCCAAAACCTTCGTCTTATAGATAAATAAAAATGGAGTAGCCAAGAAACTTTTCAAAATTATTGTGATTTGCAATACAGTCAGCATTAGAAATCTGATCTAAGCGGCACTCTCAACAATAGCCAAATTATGGAAAGAGCCTAAATGTCCATCAACTGATGAATGGATAAAGAAATTGTGGTTTATATACACAATGGAATACTACGTGGCAATGAGAAAAAATGAAATATGGCCTTTTGTGGCAACATGGATGGAACTGGAGAGTGTGATGCTAAGTGAAATAAGCCATACAGAGAAAGACAGATACCATATGGTTTCACTCTTATGTGGATCCTGAGAAACATAACAGAAACCCATGGGGGAGGGGAAGGAAAGAAAGA
>NW_026057580.1:79933508-79957907 GCF_023721935.1 Panthera uncia | reverse complement strand
GAGGTTAGAGTGGGAGAGAGCCAAAGCATAAGAGACTGTTAAAAACTGAGAACAAACTGAGGGTTGATGGGGGGTGGGAGGGAGGGCAGGGTGGGAGGGAGGAAAGGGTGGGTGATGGGTATTGAGGAGGGCACCTTTTGGGATGAGCACTGGGTGTTGTATGGAAACCAATTTGACAGTAAATTTCATATATTAAAAAATAAAAAAAAATAAATAAAAAAAAATAAAAGAAAATAAAAAGAAAACTTTTCCACAAAAAAAAAAAAAAAAAGAAATCTGATCTAAAGCAAACACCTCCAGCCTTCCCATTATACTACAATCAAAGTAATGTGGATTCTGATATGCACGAAGTTATGTCTCCTAAAACATAAGTAAATATGATTAGTCCAATATAATATATTTAGTTTCTAATTAATCCCAGTACCTTCTATGGGCACGGTATCATACTCAGAATTTTCTAATATTTCTTATTGTCAAGATGAACATAAGTAAACCAGTGAGACCATGAAATTATACTGACCATACTGAATGTTAAAAATAGGTTAGAAATATACCTGAGGAGAAGATCTGCATGAACTATTGACCAATTAATGTACAGGGACTTAGTGATAAAAATCCAAACTTACTGGCAATATTTTATTTAAAAGAAAAAGAAACTTTTGGTAAACTTGTAACACATGTGTTGGAGTTGGGAGAGTTGTGGGTGAGCTGGGGGAGGGGAAAGCAGCCAAGGACATAGAGAAATGAAGGGCACATGGAGAGTCTTCATTAGTGAGTGTAGCAATGTATAGAAAAACACCCTTAAGTCATATTTTTCTAACTTTGCAATTAATTTTAAATTAAACGAAATTGCTACTTAATGAAACATAAGAGTACAACATGATTTTTGTTTCTCAGCCCATAGGCATACTTGATTTTTTTTTTAAGTATTTTAAAGCAATATGGATTTCAAATCTGTTAAGGCCTTTATATTTCACTTTAGAAATGTATTATCATACCTAAAACTTTATCTTCGCTTATGATAGTAGTTATTTCAGTGCTATATACAACTTTACGCTATTCTGGTATAATATGTAAATCAGAATATTTTACCTTGCAAGAGAATTCTCACATGTAATGTTAAATGCCCAATAAATAGCAAAATGTTGCCACATTGTATTATAAATTGATTGCGAAGACTAATGGCATTCCTGTAGATTTACCTGAACACTAAATTATTTTAAAGAAACTAGATTTCTTTGGCATGATCTGATTGGTGGTTGGAGTGGACACTTACATAACAATCTAAGTTGAAATGATTTGATGCCATTAAGTAATTTAAGCATTCAAGGATGCTATTATTCCTTTGCCAATCTAACACAGAAATATTAAAAAAAAAAATGAGGAGGGGCACCTGGGTGGCTCAGTCGGTTAAGCGTCCGACTTCAGCTCAGGTCATGATCTCGTGGTCGGTGAATTCGAGCCCGCGTCGGGCTCTGTGCTGACAGCTTAGAGCCTGAAGCCTGTTTCAGATTCTGCGTCTCCCTCTCTCTCTGACCCTCCCCCGTTCATGCTCTCTCTCTGTCTCAAAAATAAATAAACGTTAAAAAAAATTTTTTTTAAATGAGGAAAAGACAGGCATATTTCAAATTTCCACATTTTTATTAAGGCTGTTCAGTTCAAAAATTTTTCCCTGGAAGAAATGCATGTGGAATGAATATATATATATACATATATATATATGTATATATATATATGTATATATATATCTCCACACACAAAATAATTCAGATTTCCACCAAAATCACTTGATGTGCGTTTCAGTCTTTGATCACTGGACATACCTACTTAAGATTTTCCTTTTTCTTTTCCTATCATTCCAGAATCCTTTTTCATCATCCCATGCCATATGGTCATTCTAACACTAGCTAGTTCATGGTCATAGATAATGGTGGTGGAAAAGAAAGCATTTTGGAAAAGATAGATTTTTTTTAACATTCTGCCCTTATTTCATCAATTTTTATGTTATTGTACTATTTTCTCCCTAATTTTTAATGAGGAGTATGTATAGACAAGGAAGGGGGTGCATAAAAATTCAACTAAATGCAATCACCAGGACTTTATTTTATTTTATTTTATCAAAATATAATTGACACACAATACCTAGTTAGTTTCAGGTGTACATCCTAGTGATTCAATACTTTGATACATTATGAAATGATCCCTGAGAAGTCTAGTTACTTTTTGTCACAATGCAAAGTTATTACAAAATTATCGACTATATCCCCTGTGCTTAACACCACATTCCCATGATTTATTTATTTTATAACTAGAAGTTTGTACCTCTTAATCCTTTTCACCTATTTTGCCCTGCTCCCAACCTTTCCCCACCTCTGGTAATCAGGAAATTTGTTTCCTGTATCTATGAAACTATTTCTGTCTTGTTTGTTTGTTTGTTTTCTTTTTAAAAAAATTCCACATATAAGTGAAATTATATGGTATTTTTCTTTCTCTGTCTGACTTGTTTTACTTAGCATAATAACTTCTTGGCCCATATATGTTGTTGCAAATGGCAAGATTTCAATCTTTTTTATGACTCAGTATTCCATTGTGTATGTATGGTTAGAGTAGGATTTAAGACAAAAAGAGAACAAATCCAAACAGAAAAGATAAGCTTCATACTGGGAAAATGTATTACAATGCATATAATTAACAAAGGATGAATAAGCACATTATATTTTTTAAACCTACAGATTAATAAAAATAGAACAAACATACCTGAAATGTCAAATTTGTCTATGTTTATTCATTTTAAAAATTGCTAATTGAGCAAACAACCAAAAAATAAATTTATAATCACTGAAATGTGTGGGTAATATTGGTAATTTTTAATCGGGAATGACTAATATAATTAATTTCCATGATAGTAAAAGTCAAATAAATGAGAGAGAGAGAATAGCTGGAATCTTTCTCAAATATATGCAATTTTAAAAAATAGGATATTTATATAAACCCCATTTTAGTATTAGGATGATTCATATAAAATAATTTTGAGTAATCCTGGAAGGTTTTTATAGTCAGAATTCAACATCATGGACTTGTAGAAGATAGTAATACAATTCCAAATTACTTCAGCATACTGGAAGCCAGGTTCAACAGAAATGAATGTAAGGAATTCAATTTGGGACAAAATCAAATTGTATATACTTAAGAGAAAAACTGTACAAAATCAGCATACAGGAATTTTGCCTTAAAGAAACCCTCAAATGAATATGAATAAAGAATTCAGCTTTTACAATATGAATTATACTGTTAATAGTGACTATAATAACTCATATCACCATTGCTCTTTACTCTTTATTTCAAATGATTTTGATCCTCATGGCCTTGTATGGTGTGTAGTTGACAAAATATCATTCCTATTTTAAAAGTGTAACTTAACAAGATAAAAGGTGACTTATGAGCAAAATGATTTTGTCTTGGTTATTTTAGTAGAAAATATGTACTAAAGTGCTGTGGAATATGTGAACATGTAAAATATATTTTTTTCTATTTGCTCATTCTCCCTTCTGCGTTTTTAATTTTCTGACTTTTCTCCAGCCCTTTCATTATCTCCTTTTAAGCTTTCTTCATGAAGTTCAAAGTGATTGTTCTTATTTCAGAATATCATATTTGATTCCAAATATTCTTCATTGCACAGAAGACTCTTTTCTTTTCTTTTCTTTTTTTTAATAGTAAGGTAGGTCCTTGAAGGGGCGCCTTGATGCTTCCTTTACAGAAGCTTTGTAGTTACAAAGAATGACCACCATGAAATGAGAGTTTCTTTCTGAATCTATTTTTGGAAGAATGTTATTTTGTTCAAGCACAGCCCAGTGGGAGAACTGGTACATAGCAGTTGTGTTAGATCTGGATTAGCCCTTTAGGAAAAACTACTCCAGATGAAATACATAGTCTGAAGACATCTGCGTTTAAGGATTTCCACTTCTCATTAATCCTTTCTATAGAGATTCTGATTTTGTGTCCACCTGATTGGTTGTATATATTTGATCTCAACAAAACAAAATAAACAGTAAGTACAATCTTGGCTTATATCAGGCAAAGTCAGAAAGTTTTAGCTTGTCCATCCATCCATTTCTTTCACTTCAACTGCCATTTAACATTACATGATTTAACATGAAATCATAAAAATAGCGGAAAGCACCAATTTTCTTTTTTGTATACTTATTTTTTACCTTAGGGAGTAATAATCTTCAATTTCATGTTTTCATGGCAAAACACAGTTTTTTTTTAATTTTAAAAAAATTTTTAATGTTTATTTTTATTTTTGAGAGAGACAGTGGGTTAGGGGCAGAGAGATAGGGAGACACAGAATCCAAAGCAGGCTCCAGGCTCCGAGCTGTCAGCACAGAGCCCACTGCGGGGCTTGAACTCACAAGCTGTGAGATCATGACCTGAGCCGAAGTCAGACGCTCAACCGACTGAGCCACCCAGGAGCCCCCAAAATACAGTTATAAGTTACCTCTGCCTCATTAAATTTGTAAGGTAGCTTCATGTGACATTGAAGAGAAATTTCAATCATTTAATTTGATATGAAAAAGTAAAAGCTTTCACGATAATTAAAATTGTTTAAACATCAAATCATAGACAAAAATAAAGTGGTCAGCTACTTAATTCTAAATTTTTGCCAAACTCACGACTTTGCTGTCATATCTCTAATGATTCTTTTCTTGAAGAAATTTATAGATCATATTAAACAAATTCGAATATGTGGATTGTATAGAATAATATATTTAAAATAATAAATAAGGTTATATTATTTAAATTATAGTATTTATAAAGCTTTACTGTAAGAAATCCATATTTTATCACTTATATTAATCAAAGTAAAATTTTTTCAACAAATAGCAAAGTAACCGGTGAAAACAAATAAAGATCTTTACAGTAAATCTGAAAATGACTTTATTCTGCCACAGCTTTTATTGAATCATAGAAATCACTATGGAACCAAGAATATCTTGATTCATTTTCCAAGTCAGCATTTGTGATATTCACTTTTATTACAATTTTTAAACTGGTGTTTAATGTGTGCAAGTCCCTAAAGGTGGTTTCATATTTGTTGTTGTTAGCAAGGCTTCAGTAGTTGTTGCAAATTAATATTGAAACAAAAAGTAAATTTAAAGAAATAACTCCAGGATAACGTCTCACATAAGACTTCAAACATTTAATTTTTGCTGACAAATTTTTTTATCACTTATAGTGGAATAGAAAGTAAGGAAAATACTTCCTAAAACTTGCTTTCATCTGCACTTTTCTTTTGTGTTTTTTCTCAACTAATGACTCTTCAAAATATTGCTCAAAAACATTTCTTGAGTCCTTGCTCTGGTTGACAAACTGACTGGTTGTTTGCTTTATAGGTGGTTTTGATGGGCACTGTGCTCAGTACTGCAAACCCTAAGTGATGCAAGTCTCCAACTGCAGAATTAACTCAGAGGCAGACATACAAATACAAAATAAAATCCAGATGGGGGGAATCCTTTCACAATGTATACATATATCAAATCACCATGATGTACACTTTACATGTGTACCAATTTTATGTGTCAATTATACTGTAATAAAGCTGAAATAAAAATAAAATAAAATGGAGTAAAATAAAATAATATCCACTGGAGAGGAGTGAAATAAGAAATAGGAATTACAGCCAATGCTATAAAACTATAGAGAAAAAGCAACTTCATTTTTTTTTTAATTTTTTTTTTTTGTTTCAACGTTTTTTATTTATTTTTGGGACAGAGAGAGACAGAGCATGAACGGGGGAGGGGCAGAGAGAGGGAGACACAGAATCGGAAACAGGCTCCAGGCTCCGAGCCATCAGCCCAGAGCCTGACGCGGGGCTCGAACTCACGGACCGCGAGATCGTGACCTGGCTGAAGTCGGACGCTTAACCGACTGCGCCATCCAGGCGCCCCGAGAAAAAGCAACTTTAAAGCAAAGAATACACATTTCATATTTAAACAGAGATACATTGCAATGTAAAATGTAAAAAGATGGAATGTGCCTTTATGTATAGTTCTTCCCTTCAGGACACTTGCCATTTAGCTTAAGAGTCAAAGAAAAACTTTTGTAAATGATGATGTATAGTGCATAATGGTATGCCACTAAGGACAGAACAGCCAACTTAATTTGTAAAAACTCTCTATGGCATAAAAATGTCTTAAGATGTAGCCTTTAGCTATTTTAAGTAAGTTACTAGCACTAGTCTTATGAGATGCCAGTTTTCTCATTAATGAAATTCTGCCACTATATTCCACAAATTCTGTGAATATTTTTAATGTTTATTTATTTTTGAGAGAGAGGTGGGGGAGGGAGAGAGACAGAGGGAGACACAGAATCCGAAGCAGGCTCCAGGCTCTAAGCTGTTAGCACAGAGCCCAGTGTGGGGCTCGAACTCATGAACTACAAGATCATGCTGTGAGCTGAAGTCGGAAGCTTAACCAACTGAGCCACCCAGGTGCCCTTGAATTTTTAGTTACATAAGTGAATTTTATCTGTGTGTGTGTTTCCCCATTTTTGGGTAATCAAAAAAAATTTGATTAGAATGATTTTAACATATAAGGAATTTGTTTAGGGCAACAAGGTGTTTCATTTTCCAGCCTCTAGACTAGAGGAAGGAAAGGTAGGGAAGTGTGTGAATACGTTTTGAATGAACTAGCCTACATCATTAGCCACAACAGGCCATATGTGACTATGAATATTTCTCTTTAAAATATATGAATGTCATGATAAAATGAGAGTCTCCTGTGAGTACTACCAAGATTCTTCTGTAATATTTTTTCACTTGAGAATACATCTTGAATTTTTTCATATTATATACAGAAAAGACAATGACAAGCCAAAAATTGGGTTTCAGCTTTCATAGAAGTCTAACAGAAGGTGTTGAATATAAAGGGGTAAATCACACAAATAAATGAACACCTATAAAACTGAGAGAAATGCTTTGATAGAAGGAACATGGTGCTATAAGTATAGAAAAATATGACTTAACGATGCCTGGGTGGCTCAGTCAGTTAAGCGTCTCACTTCAGCTCAGGTCACGATCTCACAGCTCCTGACTTTGAGCCCCACATCAAACTCTGTGCTGACAGCTCGGAGCCTGGAGCCTGCTTCAGATTCTGTGTCTCCCCCTCTCTCTGCTCCTCGTCTACTCTGTCTCTGTCTCTGTATCTCTCTCTCTCTCTCTCTCTCTCAAAAATGAAATAAACATTAAAAAAAAATCTGACTCAGGTTGGGGAATCAAGGAATACTTCCAAACCAAGCAAAATTCGATCTGAGATGTGAAGGATAAGTAGGAATTTTAACCAGTGAAAAAACTGAGAATAGGAGAGGCCAAGGAGTGAAGAGATATTTCAGCACATTCAAATTTCTTGTGAAAAAGGACAGTGTTGCAGATGTGTAGAAAACATTAACAAGAGAAGTACAAAAACAAAACAAAGATAAGACATAAGCAGAACTTTGAAGGCCAGGAGTAGGCAAACTATATTTCATGGACCAAATCTAGAATGCTTATATATTTTTAAATGGTTGAAAAAAATCAAAGGAAGAATAAAATTTGGGGGCACCTTAAACATATAAGAAATTCAAATCTCAGTATCTATAAATAGCATTTTATTAGAACACAAACACACTCATTTATGTTTTGTCTGTAGCAGTGTTTGTGCCATAAATAGCAGAGTTGAATATCTACACCAGAGATCAAATGGCCTGTAAAACTAAAATATTTACTCTCTGGCATTTTACAGGAAAAGTTTACCAACCCCTGCTATAAGCCATATTAAGGTTTTTGGTATTTAGTCTAAGGGCAATGGATATACACAAAAGTATTTTTTACATGTTTGACCACAGAAGGGGAGAGAGTTGCTTTCTGTGACGGCCACTATGGCTGTGGGTTGGAGAAAAGCAGAATAGGATTCAAGAAGACAAGATATAACTGATGGTATTAAGGTGAGAGATCATGGTACCTTGACCAGGACGGTTGCAGGTGAAATGGAGAGAAGAGGACATTTTTGGAAAATATTATACTTAATGAGATTTCTATTTTATACAGCTAAATGGTTGGTGACACCACTGAGATGGGACACCAGAAAAGGAGAAGCTTAGGATCAATCATAAGTGTGGCTAACAGCATGTTGAGTTTTAGCTGTTTATAGGACGCCCAAAAGAAATGTAGAGCTGGAAGCTGACTATCTAAGTGTGAGGTGCAGAAAAGGAATTTAGGTTGAAGATACACTTGTGAGATATGTTTGTCAGTGTATGGGTTTTGAAGGTGTGGTCACACATGGATGAGTGATGGAAAGAATCAAGGTGAGATGAGTAAAGTTCTGAGGAAAGTTAGTAAAGAATACATTTAAAACTGCTACTTGAAGAACCCAGGACATTCTTTTTAGCATGAGTACAACTAGGTATCTTGAGGGCCAATACTGGTAATCTATCTGTCCTGCTTTTCACTTGCTAAAAGTTGGTATTTTGTGCATTTTCAGTTTCAGTTTATAAGTCTTATCCCGAAGTTCCCAATTTTGGCTCTGTAAACATTATTTAAATACTGAGACCTAGAGACCTGCAAGGAAAAGTTTGACAATCTGTTGAAGAAGTAGATATTATACAGTCTTCTTTTATGAAAAGAATCAAAACCAGTTGGTCTCAGAGAGTTGTCTCTAAGAGCACTTTTTAGAATATGTTAATTCAACATGCGTCAGTTGGAACATAATCAGCGTTGCTATACTGCTACATTATCTGGGACCAAAAATATTCTGATGTTCAATGATTGACATTAAACTTCCAAAAAGTTCCAGTTTTAATGTTATTCATTGTTCTAATTCTCTAAACTGACGTTACAGGGATTTACTTTGTCTTTTGCAACTGATCATTCTAATAAGTGAATGCAACTAACATACATTTTGATTCACCATTCTGGAATTAAAGTTTTCCTAATAATACTGCAATTCACAAATGTCATCTTTGCTTATGACATTGCCATCTTCTAAGAAATATTAGAATTAGCTGTATTATTGTTTTTAAAATCTAATAGTTGATCTAGAATACTTGATTTAATAATCAACATTAGCATTTTAATATTAGTGTAGTTTTTTCTAGGTTTTCCCATGCCTGGTTCCTGATTTAATTATTGACATGATTTATTTCTGCCTTGAGTTATTTTAGGAAGAAAATATTATACTATCATGTTAACAAGTGAAGAAATTGATGCACAAAGATTAAAGGATTATCTAAGGTTTCTATGCTGGATTAGCTACTTAGTATCAGACTTAAATGCACCTAAAAATAATCTTATTTTCCTTTGTTCTTCAATATTGGAATATATTAAAAAGACTTATCCTTACATGGTCTCAAGGTTGTTTTTTTCCCCCATAACAAATTTTTGCATTTGGTAGGAATGGAGGAAAGTTATAGATAATTGTTGATTAAAAGAAGACCAGTCAGGGGGGCGCCTGAGTGGCTCAGTTCGTTAAGTGCCAACTTCAGCTCAGGTCATGATCTCTCAGCTCATGGGTTCAAGACCTGCATTGGTCTCTGTGCTGACAGCATGGAGCCTGGAACCTGCTTCAGATTCTGTGCCTCCCTCTTTCTCTGCCCCTCCCTCACTCACACTCTGTCTCTCTCTCTCTCTCAAAAATAAATAAACATTAAAAAAAAATTTTGAGAGCAGTCAGATTCAAAAAATAAAGTGTTGATAGGTGCCTTTACAAATCCGTGATGACTCACTTTCTGAAGAATTGTTTAAGTGAAAATTGAACTAGTAATTGTAGCTCTGTCACTCTAAGCAGAAACTTACAGACTAACATTTTTTCCTGTTGTGCCGATCATGCTAAAATGCCAAGTTGACAGAATGGAAAGGGGTTATGTGTTGGCAAGAAAAGCAGTTAAGGTTTCAGGAATTTTCTGTATTATAATCACTGGCTTTACAAATTAATGTATCCAAGTGTTGTGAATTTTTATTTTCTCCCTCCAAAAAAATTAATGCTCAATGATAAATACAACTATTTGCATGTGAAATATATAAACAATTATGGATGTAAAGCCCCAAGATTCCTTCTTTGGTATTCTTTCCGGTTAAGGTCTCATTAGAAGGGGCAAAGTAGCATAAGAAAATGAGTCACTGTCCCTTTGCACATCTACTTTTGTTGTCACTCATGCTACCTTATAAGAATGTTCTAATATGCCTCTCTCCTTGAGGATAATTTTTTTTAATGTTACCATAAGTCTTTTTATTTTTCCTGTTCACTTTAAAAATGTTAAATGTATTGTTTTTCATATAAGGTCATGCATTATTTTTACATATTTGAATAAGATATAGGATGATCCATACTTAAACATGTGACCTTTTATTAACTTCATTGATTATTCTTGCTTCAAGTTAAAGAAAGTGAATGTAGGTGCCCAGAGAAACAGGGAAGAATCTCGTTAAAGAGGGACCCTCCCTTTGATAAGGAGAAACAAAATAATGTCTGCTTCCTTACCTGAGCAAATGATTGTTGCACAACTTTCTGAACCCATTGAACGGTTTAAAGTCAACTGGCTCATTACCTAAAATACATTCAACCAACTATCCTGCCATCTTCAAGTAACATTACAGGACATTGTTCTGACTGTTCTTTGTGCAGCTGATAAGTGCAGCCTCTTCCAATTATTTCTTACTTATTTCAATGTGTACTCTTCACGATGGAAACTGAAAGAAGGAAAGAATAATGAGGCACACATAGGGAGGCCTAAAAGAAAGAGAAGATAAAGGCAGAGTGGCACTATCAGAAGCGTGGTACATCGGCTTAGCATATGTGAAAGACCAAGGATCACAAAAACGAAATGATGACAGAATGAGGCAGGAAAAATGTATGTGTTTATTCTTTGCTGCGAAGAGAGAATGCCCTTGGGCTCATTTTGCATCTTTAGTGTCCACTCAGCAAACTTTCCTTGTGAGCATCAAACTCCTTGGGAATCTTGCCAAGGAAGGATTGCAGCATCAGGTCCTAGACACAAAGCTTTGAGTCACACATTAAGTGCTTGCATTACAAACTAGAACCATTTTAGAACTATGCCTACAGAAGCTTATAAAGCAAATTTTTTTTTTGACCTAATGGGAATGAGAGGCAAGAGAGAGAGACAGACACAGAGGCAGAGAGAATGTGTGGGTGTGGGTGTGTGTGTGCGCGCGTGTGCATCTGGGGGGAGGCGGGTGTTTGTGTGTGTGCATACATGTTATGGAAAGAACACTGCTCATTAGCTTGAGACTCTAGCTTAGACTGGCTATAAACTAGTTAATTCACTTACTCTGGATAATTATTCCTGATTGGGGCAAATTAAATATAAAATCTGAAGATAATGTGTATCAGTGTTGAATGTGGGTGAGTCAGTTCTAATGGGCTTTTAGTAAGGCTTAGGTTAATGGAAGAGAGATTCCATTTCATGTTTTGGCCTGAGCCACCTAAAAGCGAAGCTTATAGATTTGATTTTCCTGACATCTTGAAACCACATTTTTCTTTGTTTTGTATCAATAACAAATTTTGAATGTTGGTATAGTCTGGGGATATTTTAGATGCTGTGTTTCCAAAGATGAGCAAGACAAAAGTCTGTCCAAGAAAATCTTACAATATTTGAAAAAGAGGGCTGGAAAAGAGGAAATATAAAGTGGCCTCCAATGCTGCCTTAGACAAGGGATATCAGAGTTTTTTATCCAATCTATGGGTATCTGCTATTTAGATATTAGTATATGAGTGCTCGTAAAATGTTTATTCAATTATTTAATCTAATCTTAGCCACAAATATATCAGCTAATACAATTTTCCATTTCATAAGGTGAAAAAATTAAAATTTAGAATTTCAGATGCCCCATATTAAATCATTGATTAATAAAAAGGAAATAAATTTCAAACCAAGGGATTTTTTTGTTTAGTGGGTTTGTGTGTCTGTTTTTCTCCAACTGCAGTACAAAATGATCTCTGCAAGTCCTTACTTTTATGAGGTTGCCTAATTACTTGAGAATACCATCACCTTGCCCCTTTATTATGAATGGAGGATTCCTCACTTTATAAACAAATATGATACAACTTTAGAAACTCAAGCAGGAAAAATAGAAGCATAGAGGATGTGTAATATTTCAAAACCATATGGACATGGTTAAAAAAGAAGAAGGAAAATATTAAATAGTCCATAGAATATTGAAGTAAAGAAATGTAGGCACAGATAAGATGAAAAGTCATGGAGGAGATGATGCCAGGTGTTGGTTCTCTACGTGACATCACCTAAACTTGGGACAGTTTCTTCTTTTGGAAGTCTGTAAACTGAAGAAGTTCCAAGTCAAACCTAAAGGTAGTCAGATTTTTTCTTTCTCACAATTGTATTTACCTGGGCTACAAAATAATGTGTCCACAGCAGATGAAATCAAATGCTACCTACCAAAACAGATGAAATGTGTGCAAAACAAGTCCTCTCGGGACATAAAAAACATGAGTTCAGTCTGAATTTTCCCTAATCCCAAATTTTGAAGCCAAGCTACTTGGAATGACAGTAGTTCTCTGTCCCCTCCCATAAAGCAACAAAGAAACAACAAAATGTGAAAGTGCATGGGTGTGTGTGTGTGTGTGTGTGTTTTGCATATAATTTATTTTTTTAATGTTTATTTATTTATTTTTGAGAGAGAGAAAGCATGAACAGAGGAGGAGCAGAGACAGAGGGAGTCACGGCAGAAGCCAACAGGGGCTCCATCCCACAAACCATGAGATCATGACCTGAGCCAAAATCAAGAGTCAAATGTTTAACTGACTGAGCCACCCAGGTGCCCTGGTTTTAAGTAATGTAATGAGAGCCATAGTACAGTCCTGTAAATGTGCATGTGTGCACACTAGTGGCAGATTTTCATTAGAAATTGCAAATGATTACTCAAATGATATAAAAAACATGGGTTTAGAAGAAATTTATGAACACTGACTTTTACTAAATACACAAAATTTTAATTGTCTTATTTAAAAATAGATATTTAAAATATATTTTATTTAGCAGTATGGTAGAAAAATATAAGAAACATAGTTTAAAATATCATGAGAATAATGTGCGCTACTTGCATTGTATCTGACTCTGTTCTAAATGCCTCACATGTAGTGTTCAGTTTAATTTTTACAGCATCCTTTTTTTAAATGTTTATTTATTTTTGAGAGGCAGAGAGAGAGCGGACGAGTAGGGGAGAGACAGAGAAAGGGGGTGTAGGGGGGGACAGAGGATCCCAAGAGGGCTCTGTGCTGACGGCCTCAAGTCCAATGTGGGCTCAAAATCATGAACCATGAGATCACGACCTGAGCCGAAGTCAGATGCTCAAATGACTGAGCCACTAGGTGCCCCTACAGCATCCTTTTTTATTCATGTGAACATTGAAGCACTGAAAGTGACTTGCTCAGGTCACATAGACACCTGGGGTGGATCTGGGACACACCACTGGCAGTATGAGTTGTGTCCTTAGCCACCAGGTTTCCAGACTCCCTCAGACCAAAACTCACAAACAACTGACTGCTGAAGTTCTTCTGTATATTTTACAAAAATGGACTTGGTGACCTGCTTTTAAATGTAAAACCTTCCCATGCCATTAAATATGGAATACAACCACGGGAGTGTATCAGACAGCTATCAATTTTTTATCAATGCTCAATCTATTTAGTTTGACCAGCCTAATTTAGGAAGCTAATTTATACAACATGATTCAATGAGTGGTTGAAAAAAATAGAAACTTTAGTGGCTAAATTGTTTATGTCAACTAAATAATAAAAACTGTTAGTAATTTTTTTTGTCTACATAAAATACCCTAGGTAAATAGCAACCTACCTGTAAGATACGGAATGTGGCTTACTGTAATGTTTTTATGTATGAAATGTTTAAAAGCTTTTGTTCTTTCTGTAGCAACAGTAATTATAGCTGTTTTCATTATAAGTGCTTAAGGCTTTGAAGGTGGTCATAAAAAACAGTATTCAAAGACCAGTTTTGTCACTTATTAGGGAAAATGAACTTAGACAAATTATGGAGCCTTAGTATTGTTATCTGTAAAGTGGGTGTAATAGTAGTATGTATCTCATAGAAGAGGCATGTGAGGATTATATAAGATAATTTCTTCATTTTTCCAACAAATATTTTGATCCTTATTCTGCACAAAACACTGATCTATGTGCTATGATTCAGCAGAGGAAATAATAACTCATCTCAGGACTCACGACGTTTATACTCTAGTGGGGTTAGAGATCAAATAAACACAAATATTTCATATTACATAAATAAAATATAAATAATGCATATAATACACTTATTTAGTGAGTGCCATGAGGAAAATATCATTGGTTGACAAATCTGATTATGGTTATTATTTATTATACGTATCAGGCCACTATGTACTAAAAAGCAAATGTGAAAATGATAACAAAATAAAGTGAAAAAAGAAAAATCAGTGATAGTCACCTTCTCCTTACAAAATATCTAAAATAGAGGCATTCTTAAAATAATGTCGATTCTTGGAATTTATATATTGTATAGATATCTTTCTTTTAATTTCATGAAAACAAAACAGAGACTCCTAAACAGGGTTGGTCTCCATGGCTGCCCTTCTCTGACTCAAGCACAAGCATGATGAAGTTTGGTTGGCCCGCTTTACTTGAGAACATAGTGTTGATGACATTGAAAAATCGTTAATGAAGCTCCCTTCCCCAGGCCCATCAGCAATTTACATTTCATAAATGAAATCAACAGCCTGGAAAAGTCAGTGCTGCATATGAAATGACAGGCTGTCTGTCTCAACAACTCAGCGTGGGGATTTCTTGATTCCATGTTTCTGCAACGCTTGCATGTGGAGCCCAAAATGAAGGGCTCAAGTGACAAATGTTTATGCAAATCAGGTATTTTATTATTATATGATAATAATCAGTGGTAAAAAAAAAATTTCAAACCGTAAAAATTGGATGAAAATAACAATTCCTATTCTGGCCTCCAGGTCCCAATCTCCAGCATTAACCGTTGTCCTTAGCTTCTTGAAGTTTCTCAATGAAGCCCTTGGACTAAACTTAAATATAAATACATATATTCCATATTTTATATATATATATATACACACATATATATAGATGGATGTACATATATATAGATATATATACATATACATAGATATACATATATATACATTTGTCATTTTTATATGACTAGGAACAGGCATCCATTTGTGACTCAAAAATTAAAGACTTAACCTTCAGTAGTAATGCCATTTTCAAAATGAAGGCCCTGAGCTCTGAATTAGCAAGTAGCCTAATAAAGGAGATGCTCACCTTAGAAAATCCTTTGACAATAATCTCACATATCAACTCCTGCTTTGCATCTTCAAGGGTAAAGGCCCAATTCTGTAAGAAAAAAATGAAAATCACTATGCAATTTAAGTTTATGAGTACAATTTAAAATAATAAAGTGCTTTCCATACATCACTTATAATTCTCATTAATTTTACAACATTATTTTCTCCATTTTAGGAATGGCAAATTTGAGATTTAAGGTTTTAAGTAATGCCCAAGGTCACAAAACTTGAGCAAGTGAACTTGTCTTAAAGCCATATTGTATGATTCAAATCCTCCTTTTTACACTTCCCATGAACTCATAACTTGTGAGGTCATGTTGTAAGTGTTTTTACGTAATACCAAAAGTCAGTATTTCTATATAGTGTGAGGGTCCATGGGCACACGCATGTTGGATAGTGCATGTTCATAAGAGAGCGTGTAAAATTCTATGTACAAGATAGAAGTTGATTCTGGTTGTATTGCACTCATAAAAATCATAACGTACTGATAAAAATATTCTCAACAACTTTTATGTTTCTCAGAAGATCTCTCGACATACATTAAGACTAAGATAATCCCATGTCAAGATTACAATAACAATGTAATTGAGCGGGAGAGAGCCACGTGTAGTAAGAAGTAAGGCCCTTTCAAATAGATTGCTCTACCTGATGAGTAACATGTTTATGAAACCCATCCTGGGACACTGAAATTTTATTTCTAGCTCTGGAAGCGTGAGATAAATGAATTTCTTCTAGGACTTTAGATACACAAGAGGGAGCATTCGGTCCTTCTGTAGTCACTGTTTTGTTCATTTATCCACTCATTCCACAGTATGTATTGATCATATGCCACATGTCAGATATGTAAATAAATGTTGATATTTGAATAGTGCACAAGACATAGTTACTGCTCTTGTGGAAATTAAAATCTAAGATGGGGACATAGACAATAAATAAAAATTAAATTAAAATTGTATAAAAATTGTTATATAACATTAAAGCACATGGAAAGCAACAGAATAGCATGTGCGCTACCCAGTTTAGTGAATGTGTGAAATAAAAAGAGAGGAATATGTGGTCAGGAGTGTTGAAGTGCTGTAAGAGCAGTGATATCACTTTTTACAGGATATGCATTCAAGTATTATAGGAAGTAGGGTGTGAATGGTTATGTAATTCTCTACTATATAAAATTCTGCTGTTAAACAAATGAGGTGGTTTTTTTTGTTTTTTTGTGGGTTTTGTTTGTTTGTTTGTTTTGTAACTCCAGAAAATGAGACTCTATTAGGCTACCACTCAAATAAAGCCAGAGAGCACTATCTCAGATAACACAGTCTGTTCTCAAAACGTATCCCAACGATGAGGTCAGTTTTTCTGCTGTTTGAAGGAATGAAAAATCATAACGTAGCAGGGCCCTTCCATTAATCAAAATAAGACTTTTTGCCAGGAAAGAAGTATACAGCCTAAGCAAAATTGTTTAAACAAGAGGAAGAACTGGAAAACATTAAAATATAGTCAACCATTACCTTGATTGGCAATGTATCATGAACATTATTTGGATACTTTCTAAAACTGTGTTTATCCTATAATGATATTAAGTTGGAATGCAGTTTCTAGACAAAAGACATTTCCTAAGACAATAAGAAATTAAAGTACTTCATTCTAATAAAGTTTTATATTAATACACTATAAATCAACTTAATTTACTTTATAAAATTAATAATAAATACTAATAAAAACAGGAATTATACCTGTTTGAAATTATTAAGTTAACCACCAGGTGGCGCTCCATGAATTGAGCGTATGTAGTCAAAATTAATAAATGGCTTGAACTGGTTAAATTAGGAAAAATTACAACACTTTTTCCTAGTAATTATTATTAATTTTTTATTTATATTACTTAGAGGACTTATGAATCCTAAGAAATGGGCTGTTAGTAAAGACAAATTACTTAGTATGTTCTATATAAAACTTAGCAAACTAGATTTCAAAATCAAGTCCTTTTGTTTAAGTCACTTTATCACTTACTAAGAACACATGTTTCATTGCATATTGATAAAAGTGTGTAACTATAATTAAAATTGATAAAAATCTATTAAAATTGATTTGTATGGGTTTTTTCAAATGCTTATTTTATCCACCTGTGTGTTTGTGTGTGTGTGTGTGTGTGTGTGTGTGTGTGTATGTTTTACTCCAGAACCTGAAATTAAAAAAGAGGAAAAGATACCCAAAGCAGGTAAGTGCACTTTCTAAGATTTACATATAAATAGATGTTCTGTTTTGTTATGAACAAAACTAGTGTTATAATCAGGGATGCGTAAGGCCTTGAAATGCTCAAAACATTGAAAAAATATTGATGCACCCATCCCATATATATTAAGTGTAATAAGCAATAAACTTGAAGATATTCTTAAGTTAAAATAGATTCTGTGTTTTCTGGATAAGGTCACCAAAGCGCTGGAACTGTTAGCATATGCTTCTCTTTATTCATCTAGTGTGCAATTGAGCACTGTTTACAAAGTGCCAAGGGGACAATTTATGTTTCAGAGGCTTCAACCAGATCAAATGCCTGAAACTGATTCATATATTCATTGAAACTTATGAAATCACATATATTCAACCATTTTTACCTCAAAACAGTAGTTTTATATGGGTCAGCCTAATAGATTCAGCCATTTTCTTTCCCATTGATTAAATATGCAAATATTCTTTGGAATGGGAGTCCATTGCCTTCTTGACCATTTGAAAATTGGAATACTTTGAAAATAGAATTGCTGAAAACAGGTTCTGTGAGGGAGGAAGACAAGAGCTGGACACTCTTAAGAGAGATGTTAAAAGCTAGAAGGAACATCATTAAATACAGTGCAGAAAAGGAAAACCAAAAATTCCAATTAGTAATTACAATCTTTCTAGAGCTAATCCTATTCCAAATATTTCATATCTATGTAAAGATACTTATATGTCTATATCTGCATACGCAAAAGAAGTTTATATCTATATCTCTCCATACAGTGAAAGTACTATGTACACACAGACATACATATCATTGGTCTTAAAGTATTTGTATATACTCATTTTGACAAAGTTTAACCTATATGTAACTAATTCTTGTTTCCCCCTTCTATGTATATGTTAAATATTAACTTGAAGTATTATCACTTCTTTTCAAAGTACTGTTAACATAGCAAAAGTAATTCATTGTTTTTTTAGTGCCTAAACATAGCCACTTTGATTGACTTTATGAAATCTGAAAGTCTGCATTCTCTAGAAGATAAGTGGGAAAAAAATGACCAATTTTACACAGTGAGAAAAATGCATAATAGAGATATGATACATTATTAACATCGAAACTTATAACTGAGCTTTAGATATATCTGCAGAAAAGGGAAAACTACTTATAAAAATTGCTCTACTGTTGTTAGCTCTTTTACTGGTGTCAGTGAAAGATTGCTGATCAAATAAAGGTGCATGACGTCACTCCTTCCTGTGAGCATAACACTGTATTTGATGCTTTATTTTACTGTTTGTTTGTAATGGGAAAAGTAATATGCACTATAAATTTCGTATTATTAGTTTACATTAAATATTTATATCTATTTTGATGTTATATTTATTTTTAACTCCCTAAAAGGAAAGAGAAATCAAATCAGCACTAATAGCATATTTTATATAATCAATCAGCAATTTATTGAAAATATATATTATGCTAAATGTCACTGCCTTGTGTTCAGGATTGTGCTTGGTGATGCAAAAATTACAAACAAGCGATAAGGCCTTGTTTCTCTACTAAGAGAGTATAATTAAGGACATAGACACAAACTATCAAACGTTAGCTAGAAGACAACTCTATTAGTGATGACTGCTCTAGGAGTCTGGAGGGAGGAGTCACCCCTGTGGTCTTGTCAATCAGTGAAAACCTCAAGGAGATGATGGGTATAAGCTAGGATTTTAGGAATATGCAAGAGCAGCTGAGACAGGGAGGTGATTATACAGCCCAGTGGAAGCAGTGCCAATTTTATAAAGAAAGACATGAATTTGACTCTTTTTGCCACTTGCTGGGAATATGACTTTACTTAAATTACTTAACATTTCTGAGTTTCAACTTCTTTATCTATTGAACAAAGACCATCATAATAGGCCAGCAGGGTTGTCAAAAAGAAATAGAATTGATGTTTGCCATTTGGTTTGGCTTCAGTAAATGGTAGCTCGATCAAGGCGCTAACTCAGGGGCAGGCTGAGCATGATGTAAGCAGGATGCAGTGAGGAGAGGACCAAGGACAAGAGGAAATGCCAGGTGCTGAATGAGGAACAGAAGAAGGCAAGACTGCAGCTGTGGTATGTAGTCAAAGGAGGGTGTTTCTGGAAATAAAGAGAGGGAGATTAGGAGGCCAAAGTGAAAAGTTTGGATTCTTAGAATGTGAATTGGAAGAAGAAAGTCTTATAATGGCATGTGAGATGAAATCCTGTGGAAAGGATTCTCAATCAGAGATTTGACTCGAGTGTCTTTTAGCACTCTAAGTATTACACAGTAAAAATGGGAGAAATTGACACAGAGAAGAAGCAATGAGGAAGTGAACTTTGTTTATTCCCCACATTTATAGACATGACTAGTGTTCAGTGTGGAATTATTAGGAATTAAGTTTTTAAAAACCACAGAACCTCGCAACCCATTGAAAATATGGATAATATCTCAGTACATATTCTTTCAGTTACATGAAATCATATGCTTTAAAAACACAGTCATACTCTCTATACTGTGCTATTGCTGCTTTTGTAACTGTCAAGATGTTTCACAGGAGAAGAATAGGCATTGATGACATAAGCTATACCAAACTCCAAGGTCTCAAGCAAGAAAGGATGGTAAAGGTGACCAAATGTAGACGTTCGTAAAGGAAGCATAGGTGGGTGGATGCTAGTGGACCCACACACAGAGATATCCAAGCGAGCCTTGGAAATTGGGAGCATACACTTGGTATCCTCAGACTAGGTTCTGTAAACATGAGTTCAGAAATTTAGAATTCAAGGGGCGTCTGGGTGGCTCAGGTCATGATCTTGCAGTTTGTGAATTCAAGCCCCGCATCAGGCTCTGTGTCCTGGAGCCTGCTTCAGATTCTGTGTCTCCCTCTCTCTGCCCCTTTCCCGCTCATGCTCTGTCTGTCTCTGTCTCTCAAAAATGAATAAACATTACAAAAATAAAAAAAAAAAGAAGTTTAGAATTCAAAGGCAAAGGAGGAAAGGAGTTGTTCAAAAAAAAGTAATGTAGAGAGAAAAGAGGAGGGAATTAAGGATAGCTTCTTGGAAAAGTAAAAGAACTGGTCATGAGAAGGCAAGTAGGTTACCTGGAAGATCAGGAAATACAACGGATCAGCATTCCAAAGCAGGGACACTTTCAAGAAAACATGGAAAAGTCAGCAGTGCAAACGTCTCAGAAAGGTCATGAGACATGACGACTGAGAAAAAGCCACTATATTTGACAAAAACCTGTCATTATGTGACCTTTTGGAGAGCATTTTCAGTAGAGTGGTTAGTAGAAAGTTTATAGGAATTAAGTAAAGGATTGATCAGTAAGTGGAGACAGCATAAACTTCTTCTTCCAGGAGTTTGTTGATAAAGGGAGGCAAAGTATTTTATTTTGACAGGTAGAATCAGTGAAATATGTTTGTTGTGCTCATATTGGTGATAATCAGGTAGATCATTCCAGAGAGAGGAGGAGCAAGAAATCCAGAGGGAGATACTCATGAGGAGATAACTGTCCTAGAGATGAGAAAAATTGAGATAGGCACTACAGGTGGAGGGAATTGGCTTAATTATGAGCAAGAACAAAATGCCCCTGAGCTTTGAGGGAATAAAGAAAGGATAGATTAACTTGAAGTTGAGAATACACGAGGACACTCCTGCGGAATCATCTTTTCTCCTAAAATCTCTGTGTGGAAGTGACCACTAACGTGTTTGTTGCCAAAACCAGGGGATGGTTTTCTTTCTTCATATTACTCTGACCCCTACACAATATTTGACCATGTTCATCATCTCTCATATTAAAAAAAAATCTTTCTTTGGCAAAAACTAAACCACTTAACCCACACTGTTAAAAACAACAACAAAAAATGACTGCATTTTAAAATACTGGGGCAACATTATAATTATTTGTTTTTGACATAGCATATTATTAGCCACTAAATTCCTTTTTTATTTGCCAGTGAAAATGATGGCAAATGGGACATGCATTTCATTAGGTAATTAGAAAATAGCTAAGTGTTCTTTTCGGGAAGCCATGACTGGGAATTAAAAGTAGTTATATAATTAAAAACAAACAAAAAAAGACATAAATCACAGGGAATAATTTATTTTTCTTATGTATCAAGAAAATTAATGTTCATAAATAAAATCTTCACAGTTGTGTCACTGTGTTTCTAAGTGTCTAACAAAATTTTCACTTGGTTATTTTGCCTACACCTCACTTTGTGTATAACTGAACTCAACATCTCCTCCATTGCCTTGTTGTTGCTGTTGCCATTGTTCCTTGTCTCAACAAATGGAACACATGAATCACCATTCAGTTACATTGACTTAAACTTTAGTCATTTGCAGCTTCTCCTTCTCTTTCAGAACCCAGTGTCCAGTTAGGCATCAAGTTATGTATCTCCCAACTTTGTGATCCCCTTTATTCTCTCTCCTGGCAAGACCATACTTTTAGCTCTTCTCATCTCTTGCATGAATAGGTAAACAAACTCATGACTTAATCCTCTTGCTTCCATCTCCTCTTCACAGATCCAGCACATGCTTGTGCTAGTTATTTTTTCTAAATGAATATCTGCAGAGAATAGAGCTAGATTCATTGCCACTGCATTATACAGCCCTCAGCATATTTCTTCATGTGCTCTCCTTTCGTCTAATCCACCACCACCACTGCTCCCCCTGCACTCACACAGACATTTAAAAAAGATTGCCACACCTGTGGAATTTTGTCTCTTCAGTGTCTTTGAATAGTTTTCTTTCACTTCAGGTCCATGTTAAAAGCACCTTACCTATAAACCTTGTTTCCAATCTTGACAGCTTACTTTCCCACCCACCACTGTTCTCTTTCTACAAACACACGCCATGAGTTCTCCAGCCTTGGTCAGTTGACACACGTTTTCCTCTAGCATGTCATGTGGTAACCACATTTATTGAGTGGGTTTCTACTAATTTTCTATCTAAACTCCTGTATTAACTGCCGCGAGCTGTTTAGTCTTCTCTAATCTCTGAGACAGGAAAACATTCAAAAGTTACCATAGCCACCGCGTGTTGACAATATTATCTTCTTGGAAAGAAAGGCATTGGTTAGTGATTTTTAAAATATATGTTTGATACGTGTCTTGGCTTTGTGATATAGGACGTGTAGAAGCAGTTTTTTAAATGTAAAAAAACTAATGGGGGAAGGATGGTATAGAAGGAGGAGTTCCAAGAAAATAGATATGGAGTATTTTACAACAAATCTCTGAAGGGCTGAATCTCTCTTAATTTACCTATAAAATAGAGTCACCACCAACAGAACATTCCATGACAATCTAACAGACTTAACATGAGAATCATGTGATATAATATATATGAAAGTACTTTCAATTCTATGAAAACAGAAAAATATAAAAGTTTATCACATCTACTCTTGCTATTTCAACGGTGGTTCTCAAAACAACAGCAGCATCACCTGGTTCCTTGTTAGAAATACGGCATCTTGTAACTGCTGAATAAGAATTTGGATTTTAACAAATTTCCCAGGTCACTAGTATGTACATTAAAATTTGAGATGTACTATTACAGATTTCATAGACATCTATTATTGCCCTTATCTCCAGGGAAGAATAACATTAAACTTCTCTTTTACCAAAAACTTTGCTAATTTAGAATGGACTTGGGGAATCTGGGTGGCTCAGTCGGTTAAGTGTCTGACTTTGGCTCAGGTCGCATTCATGAGTTCAAGCCCCGCATCTGGCTCTGTGTTGACAGCTCAGAGCCTGGGGCCTGCTTCAGATTCTGTGTCTCCCTCTTTCTCTACCGCTCTCCCACTCATGCTCTGTCTCTCTCTCTCTTTCAAAAATTAATAAACATTAAAAAAATTAAGAATGGACTTATATTTTTTGTTTTTTTTTTTTATTTTTTAAACGTTTATTCATCTTTGAGAGACCAGAGAGAGACAGATCATGAGTGCGGAAGGGGCAGAGAGACGGAGCCAAAGAATCCGAAGCAGGCTCCAGGCTCCAGGCTCCAAGCTGTCAGCACAGAGCCCGATGCGGGGCTTGAACTTACAAACTGCAAGATCACGACCTGAGCCGAAGTCGGACGCTCAACCGACTGAGCCACCCAGGCATCCCTGGACTTATATTTTTAAATGGTTTTTTTCTCACTAGCAGTGGGGTCCTCACACTTACTGAGCACTGGTTGACATCGTCTACCCACTGTTTCACTTGATGGGTGATTTCTGGACTTAAGTAGTTCATGAAATGATTAAGGAAACACCTATTCCTTTCTTATGACATAGCATAGGCAAACAAGCACTGAACATACCTGTGCATTCCTTTGACCTTAAAAGGAATAAACAAACACATATTTTGTTAGCAGAACATGTATGTCAAGAGTAAGCTGTCTGTGTATTTTACCACCTGGCTAAGATATTGACACAATAGGTAAATGTTTTGGCCAAAGGAAAACAGTATGCACTCATACTGTTTTACGTATCAGTCATCAAAGTATCTTTGGCTCATATCACTCAAAGAACTTGCTTCTAATTGGTGACTCTATTCAATTTATGTCTGTCATCATAAAACTAAACTGATGTAATAACTATCTAAAAATTACTATAGTGATCCTACACAAGTGTATATATATATATATACATACACTATATATATAAACTATATATATATAATAACTATTTAAAATAACTATCTAAAAAGTGCAGTAACTATCAAAAAATTACTAGTGGTCTTACAAATATATATATATTTGTATATATATATATATTTATAAATATGCATATATATATATGCATATAGTTTATTAATTAGATCCTTGGACAAGAG